>NW_020862770.1:0-52831 GCF_003713205.1 Coffea eugenioides | reverse complement strand
GGATGGAAGATTAATCAAGCTTCCTAAAACCAACAATAGAGGGACCCACAAGCTATTGTTGTAAAATTGAAAGACTATAACAATGGCAATTGTGCAATTGACCACCGACTACTACTTTGATAAGCACAATCAACCAATGACCAAGAACCAAATATCTACCCAATGTCCATAAATCCAAGAAATCAAGTGTAGTTGTTAAAGCAATTAACTAGGGGAAAACAGAAATCGGCAGCAAGGAATCTGAATTGACGAAATTGAACTACCAGAAATTGATGAATGAAGAGGGTAGCAGCCTAGATAATACCCGTTTCTTGTTGAAACTCGGTAGAACTCCAGGCAAGCAATCCCACGAAGGTGCGTTCGCCGATGATGGAGCAGCAACGACCAAAGGTAGAAGATGGCACTTGGAGGTTCGGTCAAGACTGTGAGAAAAGGAAAGAGGAAGAAACAAGTTAGGGTGATTGAAACAAATGGAAGAGGAAAGATAGAAGCCCTTGCTAATAAGAGAGACAGACCCAAACCGAATTGGGAATGATGTTTTTTTTTTCTATTTTTTTTAATCAATTAAATCAAACTCAAGACTATGCTACAAAGCATGGTCACGCTTTATAACGAAAGCTCTTCTGCCCATCCAACTTGAAAATCAACAGTGCACTCCGGACATAGAGCGTGGGCACGCTCAACAGATAGTCTTCTGCCCATGCAACTTGAAAATCAATGGTTTGCATTTAGCATAAAGCGTGGGCACTTCTTATAATCGAGAGTCGTCTGCCTAAGAGTCTACCTACAATAAAAAGTTTCTGTCAATAGGAACCAAAATAAACTTACCTTTAACACAAAAATATGAAATAAAAAAACACAAAATGACTAAAAATTGAAACTCTTGGATTGCCTTCCAAATAGTGCCTTTCTTTAATATCTTTGGCTAGACAAAATAATATTTCAATCAGAATAAGTAGGCTCTTCGAGAGCCAACTTCTCGATAGTATATGCCTGAAATCCTTCATAAAAAGGTTTAAGACAATGACCATTGACCTTGAAAACCTTGTTGGTTTTTGGATTTAGAATTTCCACTGCACCATGAGGAAAAACATTAGTGACAATAAAAGGCCCTATCCAACGTGAACGTAATTTACCAGGAAAAAGTTTGAGTCTAGAATGAAAAAGTAGAACTTTTTGACCAACACAAAAATTCTTCCTAGAGATCAATTGATCATGAAAAGTCTTTGTCTTCTCCTTGTAAATTCGTGAGTTCTCATAGGCGTCATTGCGGATTTCCTCTAATTCTTGTAACTGCAATTTCCTTTGCTCTCTCGCATCATCCATCCGCATGTTTCATTGTTTCATCGCCCAATACGCCCTATGTTCCATCTCAACCGGAAGATGACAGGATTTGCCAAATATCAGACGATAAGGGGATATACCTATGGGAGTCTTGTAAGCTGTTCGATAAGCCTAAAGTGCATCATTGAGGCGCAGACTCCAATCCTTCCTATTTGGATTCACCGTCTTTTCAAGTATAGATTTGATTTCTTTATTGGAAATCTCAGCCTGCCCACTGGTTTGCGGATGATATGAAGTAGAAACACAATAGGTGACACCATATTTCTTCATCAATGCCTCCACTACGCGATTACAAAAGTGGTTCCCACGATCACTAATAATTGCTCTTGGTGTACCAAACCTGACAAAAATGTTAGATTTGACAAAATCTACCACAACCTTAGCATTATCAATCCGAGTAGACTTAGCTTCGACCCATTTGGAAACGTAATCTATAGCAAGAAGAATATACACATGGCCAAAAGAGGAGGGAAATAGACCCACAAAATCGATACCCCATGTGTCGAATATTTCGCAAACAAGTATCGGAGTAAGGGACATTTGGTCTCTATATCCTAAATTACCTGTCTTTTGACAACTCTCACAAGTCTTACAAAACGTGTAAGAATCACGAAACAAAGTAGGCCAAAACAAACCACATTCTAAAACTTTACGGGCAATCCTCTTGGGACCAAAATGTCCACCGCAAGCATATAAGTGACAAAAAGAGAGAACAGAAGGGATTTCCTCATCTAAAACACACTTGTGAATAACTTGGTCAGAGCAAAATTTCCACAAGTATGGTTCATCCCATACATAATATTTAGTATCATTTTTTATTTTATCCTTCTGAGCCCTAGATAAATCATTAGGCAACGTCTTAGTGACCAAATAATTCACTATATCTGCGTACCATGGAGTTAGCTTAGGAATGGCAAGGAGATGTTCATCTGGAAAATTATCTCTTAAAGGTGTAGGTGTCCCATTTATGACCAATCGACTGAGGTGATCTGCAACCACATTCTCAGCACCTTTTTTGTCCTGAATTTCTAAATCAAATTCTTGGAGTAGAAGAATCCACCGCAAGAGTCTTGGCTTCGCCTCCTTCTTGGTGAGCAAGTACTTAAGCGCTGCATGATCAGAATAGACAATTACTTTAGTGCCAAGTAAGTATGAACAGAATTTTTCTAAAGCAAAAACTATAGCTAAAAGTTCTTTTTCCGTTGTTGAATAATTGCACTGAGTACTGTCCAAAGTTCTTGAAGCATAATAAATGACGTGAGACGCTCTCCCATTTTTTTGGCCAAGTACAGTACCAACAGTATAATTACTTGCATCACACATGATTTCGAAAGGTAAACTCCAATTTGGCGGCTGGACAACTGGTGCTGAGGTCAGTGATTCCTTGAGTGCATCAAAAGCAACTTTACAGGATTCATCAAAATTAAACTCTACATCCTTTTGAAGTATTTGGCACAGAGGATGAGATATTTTAAAAAAATCCCTAATAAGCGTCGGTAGAAACCTGCATGATCAAGAAAAGAACGAACTTCCCTCGCACTTGCAGGGTAATGTAAGCACTTAATGACTTCTACCTTAGCTTTATCTGCTTCAATTCCTTTAGAGGACACCACATGTCCCAAAATTATGCGTTGATCTACCATAAAATGACATTTCTCATAGTTTAAAACAAGATTTGTCTCGATGCACCGTTCAAGTATCTTAGTGAGGTTAGCGAGACATGCATCAAAAGAATCACCATAGACTGTAAAATCATCCATGAACACTTCTATAATGTTTTCTACAAAGTCAGAAAATATACTAACCATACACCTCTGAAATGTAGCGGGGGCATTGCAAAGACCGAAGGGCATTCTTCGATATGCAAATATACCAAATGGACAAGTGAAAGTAGTTTTCACTTGGTCCTCAGATGCTACCAGAATTTGAAGAAAACCTGAAAAACCATCAAGGCAACAATAGTGAGATTTTCCTGCCAATCTTTCCAGCATTTGATCAATAAAGAGTCGTGGAAAATGGTCCTTTCGAGTTAAGGCATTCAATTTTCTGAAATCTGTGCAAACTCGCCATCCGTTTTGAACGTGGGTGGGCATCAACTCGCCATTTGAATTTTCAACAACAGTTATCCCCGTCTTTTTGGGGACCACTTGTATAGGACTTACCCACCTACTATCCGAAATTGGATAAATTATACCTGCATCAAGAAGTTTTAAATCTCTTTCTTTACTACCTCCATCATTGGTGGGTTTAGGTTACGTTGGGCCTCTCTTGAACGTTTAGCGTCTTCCTCCTATAAGATTCTATGCATGCAAGTGCTGGACTTAGTCCTTTGATATCTCCTAAAGTCCATCCTATTGCCTCCTTGTGATCTTTTAGCACCCGAATGAGTTTTTCTTCTTCTGGAGCTGTTAACTTGCAAGAAATAATCACTGGAAGTGTGTCTCCTTCCCCGAGGAATACGTATTTTAGATGACTGGGTAATTGCTTCAATTCCAACTTCAGGCCCTGTACAATAGATGGTAAAAGTTTTGAATGTGACTGTGACAATTCAACACAAGGCACTTCATACCTTACAGGTTTAAGAGAATCTAATTCAAAAATAGTTTCTTACAATTCAAGAGAAAGGTCAAACTTCCCTCTCATCTCCTGAATATACTCCCGATCAAGGCCATGAGTAAGAGCAACTTTCAAAGCATCATCATTGTTAGTTCAAAAGTATGCTGCATCAAAGAGTTAATTACATCTATAACATAGACTGAATGAGATTCATTAGGATATTTCATGGCGTCATAAATATTGAATTTTATAATATCGCCATCAAACTCCATAGTCAGTGTTCCAGAATAGACATCAATTTTGGTCCTAGAAGTTCTAAAAAATGGTCTTCCTAATAAAATTGAGGGTGAATTAGCAGAATTATCTTCCTCTATGTCAAGCACATAAAAGTCTGCAAGAAAAACCAATTTGTCTACTTGAACCAATATGTCTTCCAAAACCTCATCAGGATAAGCATTTGACCTATCAGTAAGTTGAATTATTATACCTGTCTCTTTTAAAGGCCCGAGATTTAGCATGTTATAAATAGAACGAGGCATAACATTTATGAAAGCACCCAAATCTAACATTGCTTTCTCAATCCTAATATTTCCAATGTTGCAAGGAAAGTAAACATACCTGAGTCCTTACATTTGGAGGTAACTTTCTCTGAAGCACTACTGAGATATTCTCCCCCAAATGCACTTTTTCATTTCCCTTCAATTTTTTCTTAGTAGTGCATAATTCTTTAAGAAACTTTGCATATCTAGGGATTTGCTTAATTGCATCTAAAAGAGGAATATTTACCTCAACCTTGCGAAAAGTTTCTAGAATCTCTTGCTCCTGCTCCTCTTTCTTTGATTTAGCAAATCAACTGGGAAATGGAAGAGGAGGTATTACCACTACTGGCGGGTCATCTTGGGAATTTTGCTGCGGCCTATCTTTAGGTTTGGGTTCCACTTCTTCTTTCTCAATAGCCTCCTCAATGGCCTGCTCAGAAATTCTCTTACTGGGTTCTAGCAACTCTTTGCCATTCCTCAATGTAATGGCACTTGCATTTTGTTTCGGATTGATAATAGTCTGTGAAGGCAAATTTCCTGAACCTTGAGACTCCCATCGATTAAATGCAGATACTAGTTGGCTCACTTGATTCTCCAGATTTTGAATACTAGCTCTCGTCTCCTGTTGAAATTGTTGTGCATTAGTAGCTATCGATTTAACAATTTCTTCAAGTGATGTACCTAATTTTGAAACCGGTTGCTGTTGTGAATTTGCAAGCCTAGGCTGATATTGCTGTTGGTGAAATCCCGGTGGCCTTAGGGCATAATTGAAATTTGGGTGATCTTTACCCTAGATTGTAGGTGTTTGAATAAGGATCATAGCGCCTTTGAGGTGGGCCAGGAAATCCGCCAATTGCATTCACATATTCATTTGGATCATCTTGTAGTGTGGGACACCACTGGTTATGGTTGTTAACACGCTCTGACAACCTGTCTTTCCTTACTGTTTCGATAACCACAACACGCTCTGTGACTATTTCTCTTGCCAATTAAGCAATCCTAAACAAGCTCTTAGGATTTAACCTATTGACAGCATTAATAAATAGAGAAACTACCAATTCTAATCAACAAACACACAAGCTCGATTCATTTAAGTTAGATTATATATTCCCGTGACATAAATTCGAAAGCCTCTTTTACAATCAAATTATATCACTCGCCATAAATACTAAAGCCATCAAACAATTACGGATTTGATATTTTAGATGGCAATAGACTATTTCGACAATTAAATATTGATCAGATATCTAACTATTGAAAATAATCATAATCATGAATGAACAGAGAATATATAAATACTCATAAATAAATGAAGCAAACAAATTAAATTAGATCTCACAGTATAGTCGAACCAAAGCTTCAATTAACCTTCAACTAGAAAAGAAATTAGCCGCTCCTCATGTTGGATTCGCGACCAAGATTAAGTAATGCTTTTCTTAATTTTTTGTTTTTGAAGAGGGAAAAAGGAAAAAGAATCAGAGATAGAGCCCATGTCCGTTTTCTCCCCTATTAATAAAGATGGGATCCCCTTTTCCTACTAGGACTCCTACTTAAACTAAACTAACCAAGCAAAACCTATCAATTGGTTTCCAAAATAAATTACATTGAGTCATAGCCCCTCAAGATCTTCAATCCCATGACAAATGTGTAAAACCATGGGATGCAACCAGCTTCTTGATCAATTGACAGATTGATCTCATGTCCTACGAACTCTTGACTGTCTTGTCAAATAAGGCGTGGGCATGCTTAACAGACTAGAGTCTACTGGACATAGATCTTTAGAAGCACCACTTCGCATTTGACAAAACGTGGGCACGCTTAACAAGACAATTTCTGGAAAGTCGACTTTTAATGCGCCTTTTACTTCATTTTCACCAACAATTCCTAAAAACAACACCAAAATTCAAATATGAGTGAAATATATCAATTAACGCCATATTTTAACAAAATAAAGAGGAAAATATTCACCAATTATATGCACAATTAGCCACTTAACAGTTATGTCTCACATTGGTTTTAGAGATGGAGAAAGAGCGGTTAATATATAGGTAATAGCTCAAGATAGCAATTTGATAGGGAGACACATCTCGAGAGAGTCCACCAAAGAGTCCAATATATAAGTCAGGAATCCAACTCTGATCCAAAAGTTTAAACTATTAGGTTTTGGGTTTTTATTTACATATTAACCACTCTTTCTTCATCTTTCGGACCAATATGGGACATAAAGTTTTACCCATGAACCTAACAGATTTGAGTAGTTGAAATCTTTCAATCTTTTATTGGTGACGAACATCTTTTTTGTTATATTCTGGCTAAGATTTTGTGATGTCACGTTTGTACAGTGCAAAAAATGGATATGTCTTTCACTTAGCAACTCGATTTTTTTTTTTTTTTTTTGGCTTAACCGTCAGGTACAAATACACAGAAATTCAGAAGGGGATGTACCGGCTTGATCCAGGACTTCACCAACTGCAAGAGACACTGTAGATATATTAAAACAGCATGTGTAGACTCCAAATGTTAACTGTAGACACTAGCAATTGTTTATAGTCGGCATTGATTGCAAATTCTCTTTAAACTGAAGTGTTCAACCTATAATTTATACTCCGATCGCTGTGCCAGTGGTGCCACTTTCGGCCGCCATTACTTTCATTCACAAAATTTCACCAAAATTCAACTTTCCACTCAATTTTTTTATGTAGAATCCGATTTTGGATATTAGTTTTTACAAAAAAAAATAATAAAAGTGGGTGAGAATAGAAAAAACACTGGTGGGTAAAGTATGTGAGAAATATATCAAGTTGTATCTTATCAGTTGTAGGTTGGAAGTTGAATCTAAACTATATAAAGAGTAATCTTAAATTTATACTCACACTTTGGGTCCCGCAACAATTTTCTTTGAGATCCCAATGCCATACTCATTGATTTAGTCGCATTCAAAAGTTTTGTTTTTGCCGTGTTTTAAGAGTCAAGCATAGCGATAATGTCTGGCACATAAGAGCCTATTGAAATTGTACTTTTGGGAAGCTGTTGTATAAATAAAATACTATAGTATTTTTTAAGATTTAACATATGTGAGGCAAAGAAATGATTGAAAAAATATTTTGAAAAATGCCTCTCAAAACTCTACCTATCACTGATTCTAAATATTTGAGGAACCTTTCAAAATCATACAGCTAATACTATTGGCTTTTAAAACATCCCTTACAAATTCTATGCTCCCCAATTTTTTCTATTTTTCAAATACTTTTCTTTATTTTTTGCACAAACTAAAATGAAAATCAGATTCTATGCGAAAACTGAGTAAGGAATTGAATTTTGATGAAATTCTATAATTGAAAGTGTTGGTGGCCGATGCTGCCACCACTAGCACTACGGCGGGAGGCAGCCATGGAATCTACATTCTTAGTTTGTTAAATAGGACGAAGAAGAAGAAATGGTGAGGTGCCTTTTTCCCTTTTTCCTTTTGATCCTTTTTTTTTTTTTCTCTAAAGTTTGTGGGGCATAAGATGCCCGTAATTTTTTTTTCTAACAAATATATGAGCAGAAATGAGTTGAGGGATTAAAAATGTGTCATTTTCATTTGTATGAGATGAAAAAATATTATTTTATATATGAGGGACGTAATAGGTACAAATCCAATGCGTGGAGGATTATTTGTATGATTTTTTTTTTTTTAACATCAACAATGATTGGAGACCTTTTCTTTCCGGATAGTCAAGAAACCATGTCCAGGCGAAGTCCAATTTGTTCCATGACTACTAATATTTCATGTAACTTGTAGTTTAATCACTGGGTCCTTCCATTTTCCAGAGGAGGCCTCTTAGTGTCCTATCCATTATTAGGTCTGTGATTTAAATTCAGTGTACAGTTAAGGTTCAAAAGGTGTTGGAGAGAAATGGGAGGGATGAAAAGAAAAGTTGCAAGTTGTAGTTTCATAGGGTAGTATTTGGATTTAAAAAAAAGGGTAGTATTTGGATTTGTATTAATTAATGTAGGCTCTTCTCATATTGTATCCAAGAACATAAATATTTTACATTTTATGGGACATATGTTCTTTCAACCCACCACTTGTTTTAATAGTCAATTACTAATAATTCGAATTAACTCTTGATGATAAATAAATAGTGAAAGATAAATTGAAAATTTATTTCACTATATTAACTATTGTATACATGATGCCATACTACAACACAATGAATCCAAAGAACGTAATTAACCTATTTTTTATTGGATTTTTTTTTTTCAGTGCAGAGAAGATTCCAAATTTTACAATGAGTAATGGGGAAAGAAAATAGTTTAGAGTCAAATTAAAGACTTCACGATGAATGACTTGAAAATATGTCCTTTCAATAATGCACTAGTCCAACAAATATTATTGAGCCAGTTAATTTTGTGGGCATTATTCAGGACATTATAAGGCTAATAATCAGCACATTACTGTTGACTGACAACGTTTGCTTCATGAATAGACTTTCCGATATGTTGGATGGAACAAGTTGACAGGGTCCCAAATAATGACGGCTTGCCAATACTGGATAAGAATGATGAGTCCAAGCAGCCAACTCTTTGCTATAAGAATCAATAATAGAACTAGATTTTTTTGCCCTTTTTAGCAAGAAAGTGATGAGATTTAAGAAGTAAGGGGGAAAAAGGGAGAATTGAAATCATGATCTCTAATTTTTGAAGTTTAAATTTTAGTCACTAGATTAAAACTTTCTCGACCATAACAACTCTTTTCTTTACCATTTTTCAGTTAAGAAATCTTGCCCTCATGAAAGCTCAACCAGTTGCATGTCTATTAGTTACGATTATGACAGTTCGCGTAACTAGTGACTTAATATGGTATTATTTGGATGAAACTTTGTGTTGGTTAATATAAGCTCTAATAGTGACATAATATCCATCTAAAGAACATAATTCACCTATTTTTGACTGGAAATGTATCCCTTTCAAATTTCAACCATGCTCTGTCCAACAAGTTATTATGCCAATTGGTTAATCTGGATCATATTATTATGGACATTATTACTCATAATCGGCAAATTTCCATTAACTAACAGCGCTTGCTTCATAAAGATGTTCCATTATGGTGTACAGGACTACTTATTCGGGTTTAAAACCAATGACCAATTTCAAATGCTGGAAAGAATGATTAAGCTAACTAGAATTTCTTCTTCTTTTTTTGACAAGGGAAGGGTGAGATTTAAAAAATGAAATAGATAAATCAACAAAAAAATAAAAAATTTAACTATAATAATTAACCAATACTTTTTCACAAAATCCTAATCCTAGACTTAAATTAGTTCACTATGGTCATGAATAAACCAAAAATTCACGAAATACAAGGATAAAGATAAAGAGTAAGTAAAACGTCTCAAATTGAGCAACTCTAATCTTCATCTGTATTACTCTTTCATCCTTGTCCACCTTCATCTTGAACTCTCCAGGAGATAGATGTAAAAGATACGAGCTAAGGAATTGCACAATGTTTCCCCCCTCTTCCCCCCCCCCCCCCCCCCCCCCCAAAAAAAATAAAAACGTCCTAATATCTCCTATTTATATTATCCTAAATTCTAAGTTAAGATATAGAAGGATTAGGTTTTTGAAAACTGAATAAATCTGAGTCCGCTTAGAAATCCGATAAAGTCCTACACAATGTCCTTCATGAAGTCCGGCGCCAATCATTGACTAATGTGAAATTTGAAGAAACTTCAGAAGATGTCCACCCAATGTCCCTTCTGAAGTCCAGTGCCGGTCTTCCATTTGGAACCATGCTTCTGTCCCTTTCTCGCCCTTGGTTTCAATGGAATAGAGTACAGAAATTGAAGTGGCTTTCATTTCTTTTTGCGGTTGGTCAAATTTCGGTTTGGTTCAAACAGTGGTACGTGTCTCGTTGTTCCTGTTTTAGTCGTCCGAATAGGAAGATTTATCTATCCCACCATTGGAAAAGTGAGCACATAGGCCTAGTTGTCTACAAACGTAGTAACCATGAAATGGGTTAGATAAAATTGCACCAATTTTGATTGCTTTTTGATTTCCAAAAAGAAATGGAATTTGCAGCTCAATTTTGATTGCTTTCACACCAAACCTCAACCTTAACAGCAATAAGCCAATAACTCTCCTAGCTTCATGCAACATATCAGAGCCAAGCACCATACGCCTGAAGAGAAACGTAGAAAAAGATCACCACAACGCTCAAAAACACACCAAAACTGAGTAAACCAAGCACTACATAAAACTCATTTTTATAAAATTCCAGTTCCGATAACAATGAAAGAAAAATTTTTTTGTAGTGAGACTATAGTCTGATTATCAATGATGTACATCCAGATAGCCTCATTAGCAATGTATCCCCCAAATGTCAATGTAAATACAAATGCCGTGAAACAATCAGCCTATGTAAATATTTAGCTTTTTGGCTCTCATTTGGTGGTCTGTTTCCACCTTTCACTTTCAACTTCTGCCCTTATTTTTGACGTGCATTTTCACCAATTGATTTTAGCCAATGTTCAGTTGACTGTTTCTTGTAGTTGCCTTGCAGTTTTTGGATGGATGCTATTTTGCCTACTAATTTCATTTCTCGATTAACCAAAGCTCGATTGCATACAATTTCCATATAGCTTATTGGAAAATTTGCCTTTTTCTGATTTAGCAAAACTATTCAAAGGCCTCCAACACATCAATCTCAGGCCTTATTTGGCAATTCCTTTCATAGTTTGCACTACAGCATTCCTCTTTTCCTTTTCCTTTCTGTTTTTTCTTCAGTTGCCTCAATTTTCATTCATTTATTAGCCATCTAACTTCGTTAGGAAAATTGTCCTTTGTCATTTGATCCATATACATGTAACAAATGATATACATACATTACAAGTACAGTCAGCTTATTCATTAGCACACTTGTGGACAAAATTACTCTGTTGATATTACAAGCTTAGTTACCACCGATCAACAGTTCTAACTAGTCTTTCTAACTATAGTGCAAATACTCAACATCGAGTGTGTTTAGATAGTATATTATTTGGGATAATTTTTTCAAAAAAAAAAATTTGTAGCACTTTTTTGATGTGTTGTAAGTAAGATAAAAAGATGATTGAAAAATGTATTAATGATTCAAACAAATTAAAATTAGCAAATAAACTACAATCCAAACATTGATTTACCTACACTTTCGCAAAAAGGTCTAGTTACACAAAACTTCTCTTAACTTTGGAAATATACATACTCAATAGCAGAGAAAATCGAGTATCAAAAGAAAGAGTTCCCGGGAGTTGACCCGCTGGAGATCATTGCTACATGGCTAACTCTTTAATATAAGAATCAACAATGGGATAAACATTTTAGAATTAGAAATACTCCACCACAAGTTTCATTGTTCAATTTGACTTACTTTTGGTTCAGTTGTTGGTGTATCGTACACATATGTTCCCATGTAGCTTCATAACATCTTAAGCTGTCTAGGCTGTCGGGTTCTAAGAAAAACAAAATATTTTGGCTACAAAATAGTTTGAATGCTAAGCAATGGAATGTAATATGAAATTACAAATTGTTGCAATGGTCCCTAACATTTTTTCAATTTAAAGATTGATTGTTTGAAGGAGTATCAGTCGAGAGGCAATTATTAATAGTTATATTTGCTTTGACATTGCAATTTAGGGACTACACTAAAAAAAAACTAAAATTTCTAATGCATTTCATAGAATTTTTTGTAATTGAGGATCAGCAATTGCAAATTTTTGTGGTAGGTTCTTAAATAAAGTAATAACCTTTTAATAAACTGATTAATCAACTAAGAATATGAGAAGTTTTGCCAAAATGTAATAAAGTTTATCAAACATTGGTAAGTGTTGCTAAAATATTGGTACTTTTTACTAATAAAGGAATAACTTTTTTCTGTTAAGAGTCGTAGGACTCTGTGATCCTGGGATTTGTAAGTCAATTAACATGATTTTGAACGTCTCCTTAAGAAACTACTAAGATTGTCTTCCAAAAAATTGGCAAGTCTTGCTAAAAAGGTAGGTTTAGTAATGTTTGCTTAAAAATGTGATCAGTGTTGTTAAAGAAATTGTTAATTTGCTAACAAAGTATTAAATTGTTTCTTAAAGTTAGTGATGTTCCATACATATAGTCAAGATTCAATGTTGAATTTATGAAACTTGAACGAATACATAGTTTAAACCTAGACAATGATAAAAGCTATATTATTTTAGTGTGACTTAACGAATAGGTTATTACAAAGATCTGCATCATAGGATTTTCCTACAATGCAGGATATCCATTTTCCAAATTTCATTGTTCTTCATGTTTATTTGTCATCATTTTTGAAGTTTTCAACCAAGAAAGAACAACGGCTTAAGTCACCTTATGCGATCTAAATTAACAAAGGACACTATCTTACCTCTTTCTTTATCATTAAACTATGGTCAATAGACAATCTTCACCTTATGCAATCAGCAACCACTTACAGCATTGAAACTGGCAACTAAATCACATAAGAACTCTTGAGAAATGCTTATTCTTTTTTTTTTTTTCAGGAACTCGTGACAAATGTAATCGAAAAACTGAAATTTTAGAATATAATTATAACCTTAGCAAATTTATTACCCACGAGATGAATAATTCCTTGTCTAGCATCATTCATTCCAGGAAGGATAATATGCAGGGGCAACCAGGTAAAGGTCATTTTTCCTTCCTACTGTTATTCCAATACTTTCATCCATGTCTAGATCATCAACCTTCATTCCATCAGGAAGTCCCCAGTCAAAATGGTAGAGCAAATGAGCTAAGGGAAGCTCAACATTGACTAGACCAAATGTTATGGCTGGGCACATCCTCTTGCCCGTCCCAAATGGAATATATTCAAACTTGTTGGTTTTTTGGGGCATAAACTAAGAAACAACACCTTAGTGTTGCAAAAAAAGCTTATAAGAGACTTGTATTGAAGGTAGAAAATGAGCTTATGTTCTACATTCATCAACTCACTATTTATAGTGATTACATGAAACAAACTAACAAAATATCCAACTAACAATTATCCTAAAAATCTCAACAAAATATAATCTTCTACTACTAGCAAATCTTATCTAAAATATTTGTTAACAAACCAACATGATCTTTGGTTAACAAATATCCTTATTTTCTAATAACTAAATTATTTTGATATCAAACAAAATCTAGCAAAATATGTAGAAAAAGTTGCATATTCCAACACTCCTCCTTGCCACTTTTGCTGCAGATTTTGAATTGTCTTCTCAAATCTTTGAATCTTGTTTTGGACGAGACTTTTGTAAGAAATTCTGCAATTGATGATTCACCTTGCAATGAACTTCTTCCTTTGGATTTTTATGCAAGCTAAATATTAGCCTTGCAACAAGCCACTTCTTCTGTCTTCTCATGCCAAACTCCACATAAAAGATGATTTTTTTTTAATGTTTCCAAATAACCTTCTCATAGGTTTAAAGTGGAACATCTTTGACGATATTTGAACCTATACAGAAAATATGAAATTCTGCATGGTTCTTCATTTTGTCATCACCATCAAAATCTGTAGACTCAAAAACAGAAATGTTATAATCTTGATAAATATCAGGAATCAATTTGATACTTCCTGACTTATCAATGATCTCCTCCTGAATTTTTTCAGGATCTGAATTCTTGATTTCATCATCATGTTCCACTTTAGAATTGTCAAAATCTGACCAATTCATAGTGAAACTTCTCCTTTTTATTTTAATTGAGAATAATTTATTCTCAATCAAATCATTAGCCATTATCTTTGTGAAAACTGCATCAAAAACTGATATGTGAGTGCTGGCCTTGGATCTCTGTCTAACTGCAACTCTGTGGTCTCTAATTTGTGTATCCATCAGCTCTTCAAATGCTGATAAAACAAAATTCGTCTCCACCATATCCCGTAGATCATTGACTACCAAATAAGTCCAAAATTTTATGGCCCAAATTTGGTAAGTTTCACCACTAAAAGTTGAAACATTTGACAAAAAGTTCTTTCCTGTCATGGCTTTGAACTTATAAAGGATCCTCACCAATGCACTCACTCTAAAAAAAGACAGGCCCTTAAGATTTAGGCTCTTGATACCACTTTGTTGGTTTTTTGGGGCATAAACTAAGAATATTTTTGTTGAGATTATATTTTGTTTGAGATTTTTAGGATAATTGTTATTGGATATTTTGATAGTTTGTTTCATGTATCACTATAAATAGTGAGTTGATGAATGTAAACATAAGCTCATTTTCCATCTTTCAATGAAAGTCTCTTATAAGCTTTTTTTGCAACACTAAGGTGTTTGTTTCTTAGTTTATGCCCCCCAAAAAACCAACAAAACTGATAGCCAGTGTACTCGACTGATTTTTGCTCGAATCTCTCTAGTTTGAAGCTTTCTGAATCATCCCAATAAATAGGATTTCTCCCCATTGCCCAGACATTAACAAGAATGGGTATCATATACCCTTTGACATCGCGGTTTAATTTCCTTGTTTGATCTTGGGATTAAAGGAACAGGTGGATGCAGCCTTAGAGTTTCTTTAACCACCATCTTCAGGTAGGTCAGTTTTTGAATATCCTCCTCCTCAATGGTCTTCTTTCCCTTGCAAACTTGTCTCACTTCTGCTTGTACCTTGGCCATTACCTTCGGATTCTTCATCAATTCTGACATAGCCCATTCAGTTACTATTGATGTAGTGTCTGTTCCGGTATTGAATATATCCTGCATGTATGCAATAGATTATTTACAAATACTTTACAAGAAAACAAGCAAGAAGGTAATAATGTAGAATCTGTATTGCCACGTACGAAGTACAGCTTTGATTTTTTGGCTTGTGATGGGAATCTGAAGGCTTCCATTTTCCTGTTGTCTTAAAAGAACGTCAATAAGATCTTCATCTCCTGATTCAGCATTGCCCTTTTTTCCAGATTCATGGTTCACTTTGTGCTGATTGATCACATCATCTAGAATGGCATCTATTTTATGGTGCATTGTGAGCAATTCGCCTTTTATTCCGCTGATAATAGGAAGTATTTTCAAGGAGGCGAAAAAATCAGCAGCAACAAAGCCACCCGCTAGGGTGACTGACTTCTTCAAAAACTCGATCATTGTTTCATTGTTCTTCAATATTCCCCCAAAAGCTGCTCTACAGGTCATTGAACTTGTATACACAAAAACCTTATGTGTAATATTTACCACTTTCCCCTGAAGAAAAGCAAATTGATTCCATCAGTTTTGCGATTTCAGCATTTCTAATAAAACTGAATGATCGGACTCTCTTGCCGCTAAAAAGCACCATCAGGCATATTTTACGCATTTGCCTCCAGTGATCGCCGTAAGGAGTAAAGGCAAGATCTTGTAGATCATAGCTAGCACAAGATAGCGGTGGCTAGTCGCGGTCGCCTGTCTGCAAAGCTTGGATCATGAGTTCCTAGAAACTCTTTCGCCATCTCGGCTGAAGATACAACCACTGTAGAAACTTCACCAAGTTGAAGGTGCATGATTGGTCCATATTTTTTGGCCAAATCTCTGAGAACATGGTGTGGAGCTCCACCAATCAAGTTGTGCAGGTTCCCAATTAGAGGAAGTTTTATTGGAGCTGGTGGAAGATTTCCAGCCAAGTTATATATTTGTGTCAAAATCTTCGATACCATAAATTGGAACAAGAAGAGAAGAAGCAGACTAGAGAAGCTCAAAGGTAAAGGAAGAAACTCGAGTTCCATTCTGGAAATTTGAAATGATATAGAGAGATATCTTTTGGTGCCTGACTTCACTTGATTATTTGTGTATATATACCTGAAAATGCTCTAAAACTCATCCATGTTTGCCTGACCTCAAAATATGTTTTAGCAGTTTTCTTTCCTTTGGGTCGTAATCCCAATAATTCGATTAAGCCGCCGCCAATTTTGAATCTTCCAGAGCCCATCTTCGCTTTACTAGCACTATTTGTGTTATTATTGATGGTCAATACAGAATTGGGAAAGTTATAGAAACTTCCCAAAGTTTTCTAATAATATTAATTGGCACTCTTCTTAAAATACTATTATCCTCCCTTGTCATCCAAAGTCAACATTGCAACACACAAATTGACACTTGTATCCTTAGTACTTTAGGCTTGCTTCGGAAAAGTTTTTCTCACTGAAAAATTTGTCATGTTTGTTTTCCTCTTTCATTTCTTTTTTTCCCGCAAAAAGTTGTCCCCAATCTTTAACAAAAAGTTTTAGAAATGTTGGCACCATTTTAGGAGGCTGTATGTTTGAAGTTGAAAATTGTTAATGCCAATCAACTTATCACATTGGCTCGATTCACTTCACTAATTTCTTTGGCGTCATATCTTGGAAGAATCTACAAATTGCTATAGCAGATGTAGAGCTTACCTTTTCTTTTACTTTTTTTTTGGCCCAAAACATTTCGATTGTGGCCTTACAAATAAAGCCACAACATTTCACTCCAAGGTTGAAAGACGTTGACATCTAGAGCTGTCAACGGTCCGGATTTGGACTCGAACTCGACCCGGACATAATTCCGTCACTTGAATCCGGACTCGTGCCCGTTTACTTTAACCAAAAAAAAAAAAAAGCGAGTCGGATACGGAATACAAGATTTCGATCCGTATCCAACCCGAATCCAGATAATACATTCATAATTATAAAATATAAATATTTCTAAACACAATAATAATAATTCTTTACCAAATTAACAAATCCGAATCTTACAATCCACCCAACCGCATATCTCTCTCTTCTCTCTTGGTCTACCCACACATCTTTCCTAAACCTTAGTTTTGTTGGGCCTTATTTTTTTGGGTAGATCCAAACCCAACCCGAGACCATTGGACCTAGTTCCAGAACCCTAAGCACAAGATCCGTCGGATAGACGGGTCGGGTTCAGAACTGGTACATTATAGCAAGTTTGGGTCCAAAATTTTCAAATCTGACCCGAACCCAACCCGTTTACAAGCCTATTGACATCCCTCTTAAACTTGGAAAGGTCATACTTATGCTTTCCAATTCTTAATTTTGTACTTTTCAAATGTATTCATCAATGTTCAATTTGTTCAATCCCCAAGTCTATACGGTTGCCACGCAAGTAACCTTTGTTATTGCAATTATAAAGTGCTTGCTAGTTGATAGTTGATGTTGTTGTATTTTGTTGCATTACACTTGCAACCCCTACACATTTTTTCCTTGGATTTCTAACATCTTATTACTCCTAAAAAATTCTAATGAATTAACAAGTAAGAAACAAGAAGGGCAATTATGACATGAAAAATATGTTCTCTACTTAACCGAATTTTTATGTCTTCCTTTTTCTCATAGGGGCTGAATTTAACATGTACACAACATTTAGTTAGGGTAGAACAATGAGATTTCTAGAAGTTTAGGTCCCCAAATTGTTTATATATAAACATTTATGCATATTCATCCAAGCTCTAAAGTATTAACTTAGATAGAAGGTTTTCTACACTCAATTGACCCATGACATCATAATTATGTGATATTTGTTAATTATTTTTATTAAATATATGAACCATGAAAAAGTTTGAAAGAAAATAAAAAAAGAACAAAGAACCACAATGTACTAACCGTTTAAAATGGACATAAATATATGTATATGTATTTTGATAGAGGATCGGAGTATTCGTTAGTATATTTAAATCATACTTAACTACACTCACATTTAATGCACACTTTGGACATCTTTTCACATTAGTCTAACTTTTGCCAAAGACTTAACACTTGAGTCCTCTCTTAACTAGTGCCCTCAAGGCACCTACTAGCCAAACCCTTTGATGAAAAACAAGAAAGAGCAAAATAAATGCATATGTAGTATAACTTGTGGGAAGGTAAAGAAAATGAAAAGAAAGATTACATACAAGACGCAGATGTATGATATAAATATTTTAAGTTAGTTGAAGACAGCATTGTATTGAAAATTGGTTATAATAATGTAGATTGTCATTAATGTGGAGATTCGACCAAATTTAAAATCATTGGTCTTAATTGCATTAGGAGTATAAAACCAACTCATTTGCTTAAACTGTTCTGGTTCAATTGTTTAGCAGTTGAACTAACCAATTCATCTGAGTCTCACAAAATACGGTAGATTTTGAACCCTTATAGTCTAAGGATCAAACTGAAACGGACAGTGGACTGGTCAACGGTTTAACCAATTGAACCACTTAGTTTGAGCTAGAATTTATAACCATGCTTTAAGTTACAAGAGAATAGGTATGTCAATCGATTAGGCATTTGCCCAAATTCAGTCCAGATCCATCAAGTTTGCTAGATCTAGACCATGTGAAAGAATCACAGGTATGGGTAGGATCTGATTTTGTATATTAATCCATATGTAATCCAAACCCTATCTAGACTTATATGTATATATAGAAAAATGGAGGATGTTTAAACACATGCAAGTTTAAATGTTGAAAATACACAAAGATTTTCAAACAAATAGAGTTATTTAATAACATTTCATACTTTAACTTCATAATTACTAGGTGTAATACTTTTCAGTGTTGGTAATTGTATTGTATTTCTGATATCTTTGCATTATATATGTTGTTATTAACTTTGAATTCAAATTCTAATAGCATCCGAGTGTGAATTTTTTTTTTCAAACCCATGATGGTCATAGTCTAGATCTGGACATGTGAATCAAGTGGTTCTAACCTAAATTAATACTACCATCTTGTTTACACACAAGAGTGTGATTGCATGTATTTAGACGATATAACAAAAATGACTCCACTCTTTGTTTTAGTTTTGTTCCTCTCCTTCCCTTATATTTGACAAATTCTGACACCCATACTGGTTCGTATAATCTCTCACAATATTCACATCTGTTGTTTCCACGCTAGACATGTATGTGAAGCTACGAGTCTCACGCTTTCTGAAACATTTGGAAAGGCGACTAATTGTGACTTAATTACACAAAATTACTTCATTACCTTTTCTTCTAGAGATTTTAAGGAAGTAATTTTTCTATTCTGATTTTCAGGAATTTCAGTCTAGTTTCAAATAAAGCAGTTCTAAGTCTAACCGTACATTACCATTCATTTTTTTTAATGTAAAATTTGGTTGCTTTTATTGATTGAAGAGAAACAGAGGATATGCAAGGTGACAGAAAAACAATAATACAAATGATAACTATAACTATACTAGTGATGTAGAACAAGGTTTCAAGAACAGAGGGATCTTTGTGGTGGAGGAGGTCGAGTTGCCTACCCAAACGTGCATGAAAAAGGCTACAAAGGACGCTAGCAGAATTTATGCAGAATCCACATCGGATTTGAAACCGATTGCCGGGCTGAATTATTTCGATCTTGTTAATCCTATTATCTAGTCTTGTGGGCCTTGGATCGGACTCCGAATCCTCCATGGCAACCAGGGGTGATTTGTAGCACCTTTTTGTCATTTCGTTTCCTCTATTATTTTGGTAATTTTGGTAGTTTCTTAATTTTTGATTAGGTTTCGTATTTATTATTTCCCGTTTCTTATGTATTTCTAGGGGTTGTGTGCTTATAAATAAGTTTAGAACTATTGTAATTTTGACTATAGCCCCATTTGGGGTTGTGGTGCTTTTGTTACAAAAGCACTTTTATGTACTAAAAGTACTTTTAAAATATTCAGCGAATATCATGCAATAAAATTAGGAGTAAAATTTTTGGTGTTAAAAGCATTTTTAGCAAAAACTCAAATTTGGTGCTTTGAGAGTAGCTTTTGTGATTTAAAAAATAAAACATCAAATTTAATTATTTTATCCGACATTATGAATCAAATAAAGAGATAAACACTTTTAATAATTTTCAAATTATACATTATCCAATACAATAAGTATTTATTAAACTATGTTTCCAAATAATATATTTAAAAGCATTAAACAGATAATAAGTACTTTTATTAAAAACTTTAATACGAAAAGTACTTTTCAATAAGTTATCCTCGAAAATCTATTATTTTTAAATCCCTAATTTTGGCTTAATTATTTATTTATTGGATTTGCCACGAATTGATATTTTCTAGCCTTATTAGACCTAAGTACATGGTATTATAGTTTCATTTTATATTTTTAAAGTGTCTCGTTTCAAAATTATTTTCTTAGAAGCTTGTTTAGTGAAAAGTGAAAACGCGTTTGGAAAATTTAACCAATTGGGAGTACATTAAGCCCGGAAAATTGGAGACATGTACAATGGTCTTAAAATAGGTAAATTTAGGTTTAACTACTCAAGTGATAGTTAGTGGTACGATCGTTATAAGAATTTCTCGAAGGTTTCACTTTATCGCGCCTAAATTGGAAATACGCGTTTTCACGCGCGCGATTAATTGGACTTTAAACCATTATTTTGGGACAATTAAGAGTGAATAATATTTATATGAATATAAATGCATTAGAGGTTTAGTGCACTAGTGAAATAAACTCGAAAGGAATCGAGGCCAAAATGCGCGCGTAACACGCGCAAGAGAGTTGACTTTCGGCGAATTGTGGCCACACATTTAAGCTTACTTTAGAAGCTTTATTTCAGCATATCATACGCCTCTTTCTTTCTCATTTGCCGAAACATCAGCTGCAACAAAACAACTCCAAGTTTTGCAAATTCCATCTCCAAATCTTACACAAATCTTCATCCAATTCACACCCAACTTAAACCACACGTGGCTTAACACTTAAGGATCATTTGAGCTGCAAAGGGGAGCTGAAAATCACGGTTTTGCTGGAGTAAAGGGGGGGCCGAAATTCTGCTTGAACATCAAACCAAAGTAGGTAATGATCCAACACTCTAAACTTGGTTTATAGAGGTTGTTTAACACCTTTAAGCTTGGATATTCATATGGGTGGTTGTTATTGTTGGAAATTTGGAGGGTGGGCTCTATGAACTCCCACCCTTTGTCTTGATGGCTGATGTGATGATTGATGATGAATTTAATGTTGGTTTAGTGCTCAAAATGGTAGATTAATGGTGTATTAGTAGTATGAACTTCAAGAAATGCATGAGAGGAAAAGTTCCAATTCTGCCCCTGCTTTGAACGTATCTATTTCTGCGGAATTTTGGGGTTGTAATGACTTATATATGATGTTTATATGTTGTATAGATGGTGTATAAAATTTCATTGAAAAATATTGAGGTTTGGTGGGTCAAATGAATTGATTTCACAAAGCTAGTAAATCTGGAACTGTTCCCGTAATGCTCTGACCAGCTTTCGTGTTTCGACCATAATTTTGTGCTTCGATGTCGAGATCGAGTGCCGTCAGCGGCATTTGAAACTAGATATTCCAACCTTTCCGACGGTATAAAATGCACGTTCTGGTTCCATGTATGTGAGCTGAACGAACCATTTAAAGTCGGCTGTTCTGTTTCTCTGTTTTACTGGAACGAAATGCTGAGGCTGCAACTTGTGACTCGAATTCGAGCTAGTTGTGTGCCGAATTTCAAAATGATTTCTTCTGTGAAATTATAGCTCTATGAATTTATTTTCCAACGCCATAAACCATGCCTAATTCCGAGTTAATTTGGGTGATTTGTGATCAAAATACGGAACCTGCCCTGCTCTTGAAAACCCTGCCTTTTGGACAGATTTGATGCAAGGCTTGGTATAGACTTGCTAACTGAATATTTTGGTGCTAAACACTTACCAAATGTACCATGAATATTCCTTAGGCTTTGCCTACACTAATGAACCATGTTTGAGGAATTTTTTCTTGACCAAATGTTTGAAATGGAAAACAAAAGGTTCAAGGCAGTTTTGTTTTAGTATTTCGAAACTTAGGGTGTTTGATTGACTACCTTCCCGAAGGTATTTTTCCATGAAATTTGATAGAGGGATACTCTTTATATAGGAGTATTATATTGCCTAATTTTGTACCAATCCAAGTCCATTTCGATACCTAACTAAAGTCCCAAAGTTGGAAGCTCAAATCTGGAAATTTGTTCACCAGTTTTGAATTTTTCCCAAACTTTGAGCTACCGTATCTCGGTGCTTGAAACTCCGATCCTTGATCTGCTTTCTCTGTTATAAACCTTACTTGCAACTCTAATTGAGTTACAAATTTCAGAGGCTAGCTCACAACGTGTGAATTTTTCCGAATTTCCAAAGTTAGCGAAAAACCAACCCCGGCTCAATTCTGAGTGTTCTGAAACAGCAACTTTAAGCCCATTTTTGAATATCTTCTACTTAGATTCATGGAAAAGTGTCTTCTAAGAACTTTTAGTACTTTCAAAGAGGTTTCCAACGGTACCAAGTTTTCCAATTTTTGACATGTAGAATGTGAGATACGATTTTTCAAAATATCATATCAAAACTAAAAATTTTCCGAATTCCAAAGGAAGGGAGTTTTCAAGCACTCCTTATTCCTTCGATATTACTTGAACATGTTATACCTGATTTTCCAAAATGAAAACTCGATCGCTCTTGTACTTTAAGAAACTCTAATTGAACCTCGATTTACGAGTAATTGAGGTTCGATTTCATGAAATTTCCTTAAATTGTACTAGTGTACAATCTTTCTTGACAATTGGGATATATGAGTGATGCTTCACTATTATTTGCTTAGGCGCACACGAGGACCCACAAAAGGATCCCACAGTGGACGCTTAAACTTCGAGTGCCCTTTTCTTCTCGTTTTACTTGGTGAGTGTCAAGTGTGTGTTACTTGAACTCCTATGAATTCGATACGTGATTACTTGTTATTAATACTTGAGATTTTGGGAAAGAGTCGAGTGTGTACTTTATCGCACTCGTTCTCATTCGAAATGATTTAACTCATGCTCAAATTGCTTGAATATATCGATTGCTTGGATACATCGATTGCTTGTACGTATCAATGCTTGATACATGATATGGTATGCTATGGCTGCATACGTCGTTGGAGTGAATCTCCTCGACACACAATTGCACATGGGGACGCCCACATCTCATTGGCCGATCTTGGACTCGAGTCGGCATGGGTTTGGTCGGGAATCTTGGCGAGCCATGAGATATATAAGCTTGACCTAATGAGAGATCTTGCTTGGCATACTCGAGTAGTATCGCCACAAACAAATGACAGGCGGGCTCGATACAGGGGTATGTAAGGTGAAAGGGGACAGGTTAAGCGGAGTTCTACGGACAAAACCTACCCGATTGACGGAGTGTCAATTCGTGGAGGTTATTGATCGTGCAAGTGGAATATAGCTCCTGAGAGCTCCTATATCCTTGAATTGTTTCCGTTTACTTTCCGGTAAATTGTTAATTATTGAAACATATTATTGCTTAGCATGTAATTGGGATTGTTACTTGAACTACGTGCTTGCATGTGTGTCCTTGGCCTCACGAGCGTTTTACTCACCCTGTAGATTTATTTTCCTTAACAGGAATGGAAATGGAGTTAACGCTGAGAAATCTCCTTTTGGATATATTTTGTTTTAGGGTTTCAAGTGTATTTTGGCTTGACCCCTTTATGATTGTACTTTTGGAAGTTTAATGTATCATTCGGATATATGTGATGTATATTTTGGAATTTAATTTGTATTATGAACGCCCGACGTGCGGGTTGGATAATGGATGGATATTGTTAAGCATGAACGCTTCCGCACTATATGTATTTGTACTAATTTGATTGTGGTATCTAGTATCGCTTTAAGCTTGAACGTTTATTGCTTGAGTCCTGGCGAGAGTTAGGCGGGCGTTCAGCGGATACCCTTTGGTGCGCCTTAGGGAGAAGTGGGGGCGTCACAGTTGTTATCAGAGCGCTAGGTTAGCGCTAGGTTAGAGATCTATATGGGAGACATATTAGATACTCTACCCTTAAGATCTGAGACCGGATAATTAAGTTCTACCTTAAGAGGTATTTGGGACATACTAGTGTTTGGGTTAGGCATGCATAAACGACATCCGAACTAGATAGTGATTTAAATTTCTAACCCGAAAAGTGCTATTATTTTGCAGGGATGGAAAATGGAAATGGAGTTCCGGCAGCTGACGGGAATGGCCATGCGAATAGCCATATAGTGCCTCCTAAGCCTATCTACTACCGGGCTCTAGTTAGGGGAGATCGAGTACGCTTTTTTCCATCTAACAGATATCCCCGATGTGCGTGTAGGATCACCTTTGCTTACCCGAACCACCTTGTGCTTGCTCTGGACGACGAGCGTCGTCAGCTAGTGGATCTTAACAGGGATCTTCAGGCAAAGGTGGACGAGCTTAGACAGATGGTTAGCGCTCAGGGTGAGCGGATTGTCGAGCTCGAGGAGGTGATCGAGGGTGAGGTGGCCACATCTGCAGTGGTTCGTGATGAGCTTCAGAGTGCTAGGGCTCAGCTTACTAGGTTGAGAGAGGAGGTTCGTAGTCGGGCTTCCGATATCGTAGCTGATGCCAATAGGCTAGTGGATGAGGCGATGGGTATGGCTCAGGACTCTGAGGAGGAGGATCCTGAGGAGGAGGTTCCTCCTGATAGCCCTGCTGCGGACTAGGTCTAGATTGATCGACCTTTCTTTTGACCCTTTTGACTAGTATAGCTAGTATTAGCAGGGGTGATGCTAAGTGCTGAGGCCATTGTATTTTGCATGACTGTGTGGCCTATTTTTGAGGCACTTGCTTTACTTTAGTCTTCTGTGACTAAAAGTACTCTTGTGGCACCTGTGTGCTATATTTTTGTGACTACCCCATGATTTGCTAATTGTATGAACTTGATATGCTAATGAATGTAAATTATTGTTATATCCAATGTCTTCTTGGTTGGTTCCTGCTTTCTACTTTGCATCGCATAATTTATTTATTTCTTGCACTAGGCATGCCTAGGTTATGGAAGGACTAAGAAGGGGTCGAGGCCGTGGTCGAGGCCGTGGGCGAGGGACTAGACCGGCTCAACCTCAAAGGGATGACCAGGGATCGGCAACTGGACCGACCCAAGGTCAGGAAAATATTGAGGGTAATCAAGTGGCTACTGCCATTAATAGGATGACTGATATCCTAGAGCGCTTAGCTGATGGACAAGGACTTGGACCGTTCAACCAACCTGGGGGTCAAGAAAGAGGAGATGATAGAGCCTTAGAGAGGTTCTTGAAATTTAACCCGCCTAAGTTCCTCGGCGAATCTGATTCTGAGGTAGCGGAGAATTGGTTAGAAAGGATGACCAACATATTCGCTGCTTTAGAGTACATTGAAGATAGGCGAGTGAATTTCGCTGCTTTCCAATTTGAAGGAGTAGCCCGTGCTTGGTGGGATCTGATAAAAGGGAACTGGGAGAGAACTCAGACCCCTTGGACTTGGGAGAATTTCACAAGGGAATTTAATGAAAAGTTTCTTCCACCCTTAATCCAAGAGAAGAGGGAGGGTGAATTTATCAAACTAAAACAGGGAGCTCTTAGTGTAGCTGAGTATGAAGGAAAGTTTACTAAACTTTCAAAGTACGCTCCCGAATTGGTGACTAATAAACGAAAAAGGATTAGACGGTTTGTTCAGGGACTTAATGTGGAGATACAAGAGGGCTTGGTTACAGCCCAAATCTCTACATTTACTGAGGCACTAGAGAAAGCTCAAAGGGTAGAAAATGCAAGGATGCAAGTGAGATACTTCCACAATAGAAAAAGAAACTTTTCTAACCATACTTCTGGACAAGCAAGTAAGAGTACACAACCTTCCAAGATGGGAAGAGGAGCAGGAGGAGTGAAGTTTGTTGGAGCTTCTAGGGGAGCTCTATCTAGAGGGGGTCGTAGTGGGACGACTCAATTTAGGGGAGCACCTTCTACTGGATCGGTTGTGACCCCTCAAGTTACATGTGGATACTGTGGTAAATTCAACCACTCTAAGAACGATTGTTGGAGAAAGTTGGGGAAATTTTTATTTTGTGGTAGTGCTGAACATCAAGTCGCCAATTGTCCAAAATCGCCAAAGACGGGAGGAAACCCTCAGAGGCCAGAAAAGTCAACCTCTAAGCAGACCAGTGCCGGAGGAAGTCGACCGAAAGTACCTGCCAGGGTTTATGCATTGGATTATCAACAAGTTCCTGAGGCAACTGAGGTGGTAGAAGGTACAATCCCAATCTTTCACCGTTTAGCTAGGGTTTTAATTGATCCAGGTGCTACACATTCTTTTGTAAACCCTAACTTCATGAGTGGGATAGATTCGAAACCAATTAAATTACCATATGATTTAGAGGTTAAAACGCCTACTGGAGATCAAAGTCTAATTGCTAACTTGATGTATCAAGATTGTGAAGTCTGGATTGGGGAACGAAAATTATTGGCTGATTTGATAGGTTTGACGATTAAGGGATATGATGTGATATTATGAATGGATTGGCTATCCCGTTATAATGCCCAATTGAACTGTAGGACAAAGATTGTAGAATTGTGTATTCCAGGAGAGGCAACCCTGAAGTTAGATGTAAGGGAAAAATTGGCTTCATCTGCACTTATTTCAGGAATTCGGGCTAAAAAATTTTTAAGTAAAGGAGTTCAAGGGTATTTGGCTTTTCTTATTAACACCCCAAGTGATAAGGTGAATTTGGAGGACATGCCTGTAGTGAAAGATTTTTCAGATGTTTGTTCCGAAGAGTTAGAGTCTCTACCTCCAGAACGGAAAATAGCTTTTAAAATTGTTGTAACTCCGGAAGTGACACCTATCTCTAAGACGCCATATCGGATGGCTCCAGCGAAATTAAAGGAGTTAAAATTGCAACTGTAAGACTTGCTGGAAATGGGTTTTATAAAAGAGAGTGATTCTCCGTGGGGAGCCCCAGTTTTGTTCGTTAAGAAAAAGGACGGGAGTTTGAGACTATGTATAGACTATAGAGGCTTGAATGAGGTCACCATTAAGAATAAATACCCACTGCCCCATATTGACGAGTTGTTTGACCAATTGCAGGGGGCGGTAGTATTCTCGAAGTTGGATTTGAGACAGGGTTATTATCAGTTGAGGATTTTGGAGAAGGCATACCCAAGACTGCTTTTAACTCGAGATACGGGCATTTTGAATTTACCGTGATGCCGTTTGGATTAACGAATGCTCCTGCTATTTTTATGAATTTAATGCATAGGATTTTTAAGCCTTATTTGGACCAATTTGTGGTAGTGTTCATTGATGATATTTTGGTGTATTCTAAGAATGTGAAAGACCATGAGAAACACTTGAGGATTGTTTTGCAAACCTTAAGGGAGCATCAATTGTATGCTAAGTTTAGCAAGTGCGAATTTTGGTTAAAAGAAATGACTTTCTTGGGACACATAATCTCTAAGGATGGGATTAAAGTGGATCCAGCTAAAGTTGAAGCTGTTTCGAAATGGAAACGACCGGAAAACCCTACCGAGGTTCGGAGTTTTATTGGATTAGCAGGGTATTACCGGAGATTTATCAAAGATTTTTCTAGAATTACTGGACCAATAACCGAGCTGACCAAGAAAAATGGAAAGTTTATATGGAGTCCTAAGTGTGAAGATAGTTTCCAGGAATTGAAAAGACGGTTAACAAGGGCACCTGTGTTAGCTTTGCCAAATGGAAAGGATAATTTTGTGATTTATACAGATGCATCTAAAGAAGGTTTGGGATGTGTGTTGATGCAAAATGATAAAGTGATAGCATATGCCTCTAGGAAATTGAAACCGCATGAAGGGAATTACTCGACTCATGATTTGGAGTTAGCTGCTGTGGTCTTTGCTTTGAAGAAATGGAGACATTACTTGTATGGAGTAACGTTTGAAGTCTTTACTGATCACAAAAGCCTTAAGTATTTATTTTCACAGAAGGAACTGAATTTGAGACAACGCAGATGGATGGAATTTTTGGAAGACTATGACTGTACGATTAAGTACCATCCAGGGAAAGCTAATGTAGTGGCTGACGCTTTGAGTCGTCAAGTACAGATGGCTGGATTGATGATTAAGGAATTCCAATTGTTGGAAGAAGTTAGTTATTGGAATTCTCGACTGGAATCGAGGAAAGTAATTTTGGAAAATATTGTATTGAATTCCACTTTGATGGAGCGTATCAAGGAATCTCAAGGAAAGGACACTGAGGTGCAGAAGTGGTTGGAAAAGGTTAAAAAGGGGGACAAGTCGGACTTCAATTTGGGAACGAATGGTGTATTGAGATTTCAGAATCGGGTGGTTGTGTCAAAGGATGAAGGGCTTAAAAAGAAAATTTTAGAAGAGACACACCGATCAAAGTTTACGGTACACTCAGGAGGGAATAAAATGTACCAAGACTTAAAAAGTCTGTATTGGTGGGAGAACATGAAGAAGGAGATTGCTCAATTTGTTCAAACATGCTTAATTTGTCAACAGGTTAAAGCCGAACATCAGAAATCATCGGGACTTTTGCAACCTCTAGAAATACCTGAGTGGAAATGGGAGAATATCACCATGGATTTTGTATCGGGATTACCAAGGACACAGAGAGGCCATGATGCGATTTGGGTAATAGTGGATAGATTAACCAAATCGGCTCATTTTTTGCCGATTAATATGAAATACCCGTTAGAGAAGCTGGTCAGGTTGTATTTGGATGAGATCATTAGGTTGCATGGAATACCTGTCAGTATCGTGTCGGATAGGGATCCAAGATTTGTTTCGAGGTTCTGGCAAAAGATGCAAGAAGTGTTAGGGACTAAATTGAATTTTAGTACTACTTATCATCCCCAGACCGATGGACAGTCTGAAAGGACAATTCAGACCCTTGAGGATATGTTGAGAACTTGCATTCTGGATTTTGGGGAGAGTTGGAGTAAGTTTTTGACTTTAGTAGAATTTGCCTACAACAATAGTTTCCATTCTTCTATTCAAATGGCCCCGTATGAGGCACTTTATGGTCGGAAATGTAGGTCTCCGATTTGTTGGGATGAAATAGGTGAACGGAAAATCTTAGATCCGACTACAGTGTCTTGGATTGAAGAAGCTAATGAGAAAGTAAAGTTGGTACGCCAAAGAATTCAGACCGCTCAGAGCCTCCAAAAGAGTTACGCCGATAATCGGAGAAAAGATTTGGAGTTTACTGTTGGAGATTTGGTATTTCTCAGAATCACGCCCTTGAAAGCAAGCGTGATGTCTGGAAAAGGAAAGAAGTTACAACCGAGGTTTGTAGGACCTTACAAGATTATCCAACGTGTGGGGAATGTAGCCTATAAGCTTGAATTGCCACCGAGTTTATCTCGAATCCATAATGTATTCCATGTATCTATACTTAAGAAGTATCATCCAGACCCTTCTCACATTTTGCAACCGGAGAGTATTGAGATTGATGAGACTTTGACCTATGAAGAGAAACCGGTGAAACTTCTGGATCGAAAGGTGAAGGAATAAAGGAACAAGCAGATACCACTAGTAAAAGTTCTTTGGAGGAACCAAGGAGTTGAGTAAGCAACATGGGAAGTTGAAGAAACGATCAGAGAGAAGTATCCGGACTTGTTTGCCAATCAAGGTAAAATTTCGAGGACGAAATTCTCTTAAAGGGGAGAGGATGTGAGAACTCGAAAATCTATTATTTTTAAATCCCTAATTTTGGCTTAATTAATTATTTATTTGGATTTTTGCCACGAATAATATTTTATAGCCTTATTAGACCTAAGTACATGGTATTATAGTTTCGTTATATTTTTAAAGTGTCTCGTTTCAAAAATTATTTTCTTAGAAGCTTGTCTAGTGAAAAAGTGAAAATGCATTTGAAAAATTTAACCAATTGGGAGTACATTAAGTCCGGAAAATTGGAGACATGTACAATGGTCTTAAAATAGGTAAATTTAGGTTTAAGTACTCAAGTGATAGTTAGTGGTACGATCGTTATAAGAATTTCTCGAAGGTTTCACTTTATCGCGCCTAAATTGGAAATACGCGTTTTCACGCGCGCGATTAATTGAGGGACTTTAGACCATTATTTTGGAACAATTAAGAGTGAATAATATTTATATGAATATAAGTGCATTAGAGGTTTAGTGCACTAGTGAAATAAACTCGAAAGGAATCGAGCCCAAAATGCGAGCGTACACGCGCAAGAGAGAGTTGACTTTCGACGAATTGTGGCCACACATTTAAGCTTACTTTAGAAGCTTTATTTCAGCATATCATACGCCTCTTTCTTTCTCATTTGGCCAAAACATCAGCTGCAACAAAATAACTCCAAGTTTTGCAAATTCCATCTCCAAATTTTACACAAATCTTCATCCAATTCACACCCAACTTAAACCACACGTGGCTTAACACTTAAGGATCATTTGAGCTGCAAAGGGGAGATGAAAATCACGATTTTTCTGGAGTAAAGGGGGGGCCGAAATTCTGCTTGAACATCAAACCAAAGTAGGTAATGATCCAACACTCTAAACTTGGTTTATAGAGGTTGTTTAACACCTTTAAGCTTGGATATTCATATAGGTGGTTGTTATTGTTGGAAATTTGGAGGGTGGACTCTATGAACTCCCACCCTTTGTCTTGATGGCTGATGTGATGATTGATGATGAATTTAATGTTGGTTTAGTGCTCAAAATGGTAGATTAATGGTGTATTAGTAGTATGAACTTCAAGAAATGCATGAGAGGAAAAGTTCCAATTCTGCCCCTGCTTTGAACGTATCTATTTCTGCGGAATTTTGGGGTTGTAATGACTTATATATGATGTTTATATGTTGTATAGATGGTGTATAAAATTTCATTGAAAAATATTGAGGTTTGGTGGGTCAAATGAATTGATTTCACAAAGCTAGTAAATCTGGAACTGTTCCCGTAATGCTCTGACCAGCTTTCGTGTTTCGACCATAATTTTGTGCTTCGATGTCGAGATCGAGTGCCGTCAGCGGCATTTGAAACTAGATATTCCAACCTTTCCGACGGTATAAAATGCACGTTCTGGTTCCATGTATGTGAGCTGAACAAACCATTTAAAGTCGGCTGTTCTGTTTCTCTGTTTTACTGGAACGAAATGCTGAGGCTGCAACTTGTGACTCGAATTCGAGCTAGTTGTGTGCCGAATTTCAAAATGATTTCTTCTGTGAAATTATAGCTCTATGAATGTGTTTTCCAACGCCATAAACCGTGCCCAATTCTGAGTTAATTTGGGTGATTTGTGATCAAAATACGGAACCTGCCCTGCTCTTGAAAACCCTGACTTTTGGACAGATTTGATGCAAGGCTTGGTATAGACTTGCTAACTGAATATTTTGGTGCTAAACACTTACCAAATGTACCATGAATATTCCTTAGGTTTTGCCTACACTAATGAGCCATGTTTGATGTAAGGCCTGGTGCAACCCAATGAGTACAAACAATTTCACAATGATGCACAAAGATATATCAAATTTAAGCACAATAAAGAAAACTTAATTAAAGAGAAAAGATAAGAAATGCAAACCAAATATCAATCCAATAGCCTCTTCAATAGATGGCGATGCTAACCAAGATGTACAAGTGAAGGCTCACTCCTTCCTCACCCCAAACACACTTTGGTTGAGCCAAGGAGTTTTACAACAATTCTAGTTAACCCTCAACAGCCTACACTTGAAAGATCACTCACCCAATTAAGAACTATTTTATACAAATGAGGCAACCTTCACCAAGGTTTTACCACTTCAAGTGATAGGTTCACCTTCACCAAGGAATAACCTTCACTTGAGCAACCTCACAACCCAACTTCCCCAACCCCTTATACAACCAACAAAGAATCTTTCTACTCAAAAATCTTACTTGTAAGCTTGTATTTTGTGTTGGCAAAAGTCTTATGTCTTCTTGTGCTTTGGGGTGTTTATAGAAGGTGAGAAATGGCTCCAAAAGGCTCTCCAACGGTCAAATATTAAATGCTGTCAAAACTAGCCGTTGGCCTGTCGGACGTCCGAACCACCTGTCGAACGTCCGAACCCTGCGTCCAAACCACCTGTCGGACGTCCGAACCATGCGTCCGAACGTCGTCAGAGAGTCATCAAATCTTTGTGAAATTTCTCGGACGTCCGATGCGATCGATGTGCGTCCGATGCGTGCGTCTGATCCTTCCGGACGTCCGATGCTTCCTTACGAGCGTCCGACAGAGTTTCCTTCTTGATGTTCTTCATCCTTTCGGACGTCCGATAGCTTCCTTTCGGACGTTCCACATGAGTGCCCTGTTTTTGCTTCTTCTTTTGTGCCACAAGAATCTGTTCTAACAAATTGCTCACATAAAAACATTAGCCCAAATCTAGATTTTAGTTTGTTATTCATCAAAACCAAGGATTGATCGACCAAGGTCAACATGATACCAATTGTAAGTGCCCGGTGCAACCCAATGAGTACAAACAAATTCACAATGATGCACAAAGATATATCAAATTTAAGCACAATAAAGAAAACTTAATTAAACAGAAAGGATAAGAAATGCAAACCAAATATCAAACCAATAGCCTCTTCAATTGATGGCGATGCTAACCAAGATATACAAGTGAAGGCTCACTCCTTCCTCACCCCAAACACACTTTGGTTGAGCCAAGGAGTTTTACAACAATTCTAGTTAACCCTCAACAGCCTACACTTGAAAGATCACTCACCCAATTAAGAACTATTTTATACAAATGAGGCAACCTTCACCAAGGTTTTACCACTTCAAGTGATAGGTTCACCTTCACCAAGGTTTTACTCCACCTAGAGAGTAACCTTCACTTGAGCAACCTCACAACCCAACTTTCCCAACCCCTTATACAACCAACAAAGACTTTTACCAACACAAAATACAAGCTTACAAGTGAGATTTTTGAGTAGTTTGAGGAATTTTTCCTTGACCAAATGTTTGAAATGGAAAACAAAAGGTTCAAGGCAGTTTTGTTTTAGTATTTTCGAAACTTAGGGTGTTTGATTGACTACCTTCCCGAAGGTATTTTTCCATGAAATTTGATAGAGGGATACTCTTTATATAGGAGTATTATACTACTGAATTTTGTACCAATCCAAGTCCATTTCGATACCTAACTAAAGTCCCAAATTTGGAAGCTCAAATCTGGAAATTTGTTCACCAGTTTTGAATTTTTCCCAAACTTCGAGCTACTGTATCTCGGTGCTCGAAACTCCGATCCTTGATCCGCTTTTTCTGTTATAAACCTTACTTGCAAATATAATTGAGTTACAAATTTCAGAGGCTAGCTCACAACGTGCGAATTTTTCCGAATTTCCAAAGTTAGCGAAAAACCAACCCCGGCTCAATTCTGAGTGTTCTGGAACAGTAACTTTAAGCCCATTTTTGAATATCTTCCACTTAGATTCATGGAAAAGTGTCTTCTAATAACTTTTAGTACTTTCAAATAGGTTTCCAACGGTACGAAGTTTTTCAATTTTTGACATGTAGAATGTGAGATATGATTTTTCAAAATATCATATCAAAACTGAAAATTTTTCGAATTCCAAAGGAAAGGAGTTTTCAAGCACTCCTTATTCCTTTGATATTACTTGAACATGTTATACCTGATTTTCTAAAATGAAAACTCGATCGCTCTTGTACTTTAAGAAACTCTAATTGAACCTCGATTTACGAGTAATTGAGGTTCGATTTCATGAAATTTCCTTAGATTGTACTAGTGTACCATCTTCCTTGACAATTGGGATATATGAGTGATGCTTCACTATTATTTGCTCAGGCGCACACGAAGACCCACAAAAGGATCCCACAGTGGACGCTTAAACTTCGAGTGCCCTTTTCTTCTCGTTTTACTTGGTGAGTGTCAAGTGTGTGTTACTTGAACTCCTGTGAATTCGATATGTGATTACTTATTATTGATACTTGAGATTTTAGGAAATAGAGTCGAGTTTGTATTTTATCGCACTCGTTCTCATTCGAAATGATTTAACTCATGCTCAAATTGCTTGAATATATCGATTGCTTGGATACATCGATTGCTTGTACGTATCAATGCTTGATACATGATATGGTATGCTATGGCTGCATACGTCGTTGGAGTGAATCTCCTCGACACACAATTGCACATGGGGACGCCCACATCTCATTGGCCGACCTTGGACTCGAGCCGGTATGGGCTTGGTCGTGAACCTTGGCGAGCCATGAGATATATAAGTTCGACCTAATGAGAGGTCTTGCTTGGCATACTCGAGTAGTATCACCACAAACAAATGACAAGCGGGCCCGATACAGGGGTATGTAAGGTAAAAGGGGACAGGTTAAGTGGAGTTCTACGGATAAAACCTACCCGATTGACGGAGTGTCAATTCGTGGAGGTTATTGATCGTGCAAGTGGAATATAGCTCCTGAGAGCTCCTATATTCTTGAATTGTTTCCGTTTACTTTCCGATAAATTGTTAATTATTGAAACATATTATTGCTTAGCTTGTAATTGGGATTGTTACTTGAACTACGTGCTTGCATGTGTGTTCTTGGCCTCACGAGCGTTTTGCTCACCTTGTAGATTTCTTTTCCTTAACAGGAATGAAAATAGAGTTAACGCGGAGAAATCTCCTTTTGGATATATTTTGTTTAAGGGTTTCAAGTGTATTTTGGTTTGACCCCTTTATGATTGTACTTTTGGAAGTTTAATGTATCATTCGGATATATGTGATGTATATTTTGGAATTTAAGTTGTATTATGAACGCCCGACGTGCGGGTTGGATAATTGATGGATATTGTTAAGCATGAACGCTTCCGCACTATATGTATTTGTACTAAATTGATTGTGGTATCTAGTATCGCTTTAAGCTTGAACGTTTATTGCTTGAGTCCTGGCGAGAGCTAGGCAGGCGTTCCGCGGATACCCTTTGGTGCGCCTTAGGGAGAAGTGGGGGTGTCACATTATCGCAACCCCAAATGTGCCCTATGTCTCTAGTTGGCAACAAAGCCCAAACCCATTTACCAAGTCAACCCACGCACTGTTTCTAGGAGGTTGGGCGGGTCTATTGGGTTATGGGACAATTTGGGTTGGGTACCCTTACAATCCCTTACTACTCCGATGCTAGTCCTAATCCCAGTATTGATCAAGAGAGAAAATTGAACCTCAAGTTCTAACTAAAGATCCATCCCTTTCTTCTTTGGGTCAAAGTTCTAAATCGAATTTCTGGGAAATAAAAACCCAAGATATCTTCAATAGTGTTATCAACCTGGAACCCAACATATTGTAGCCCACAACCATTTGGCGTTATAATTTGTTATGATGTTCTGTGTCTCAATTTCAAGTTAGATCCGAGTTGATAACTCCTTTGAGAAAAGTATCTATTGATTTGCATAACTTGTGGTTTCATGGCAGAGCATCTTAGGTCTAGTCTCACGAAATTAACCAACAAGAATAATAGGATTTTTATCAATCCAATAAAGATAATAAAAAAGTAAATATAATGAACAGAAAGACATTGAATTTTACGTGGTTTTACGTCGAGGGGCAAAGGGTAGTAGAGTTAGTATAACAAAAAGAGAGTACAAAAGAGCAAATATAAAACCTTAGAAAATAATTCTAAAGCTCAAAGGTACCTAAAATTGAAAGTACAAAAGAGCCTAAATAACATAATGCTTAACGGTCCAAAAATTCATAACTTACTCTTTTGATTTGATGCATTGAGATGTGGACCCCCTAAAACTCTCTTGAATTTGTACCTTGAACACATTAAACTCGCTTAAATCTATTATATTTATAACTACCTTGAAGAGAGATTTTTTCATAAAATTTTTGATATGAAGGGTCTGTTTGTTTGGGTGGAAAAAGATTTTCGGAAAATATTTTCCGTTGTTTAGTTGTCAATTAATTTGGGAAAATAATTTCTGACAGAAAATAAGTTACACTGACAGGAGGAAAATAACTTCTTTATCTAGCATTGTGAAGTTATTTTCCTTTTATAAAAGCAGTCTTCTTTTCACAGCCTCCAGCAAGGAACCATCGATAAAAGACCAATCTCTTCTTCGACAGTGATGACAGACCATCTCTAGCGACATCTCATCAGCAAACAAATCCCTTCTTCGCCGGCAGCATCTCCAACTCTGGCAAAAACCCACTGTCTGGGTCTTCACATTATGTGGCAAAAATTATTTATGGATTCTAGTTTATACAGCATAAATAAAGGTTGATTTGGAGAGAAAATTGCACCGCTTCCTAAGTTTTGGGTTTTGGAGAAGACGGTGCAGCACTTGAGGCTGGTTTAAACAATTTGTTGCAGATCGTTTCTGTGGCTGACAGTAAGATGTGCTTGCGATTGAACTTGTGCATACTGGATTCCCCATCAAACTGGAGTAAAGAGAAAATATTCAGCAGTTTGGTCTGGAAAGAGAATTGGCAACGTGTGGTATTTTATGTATGTCAGTGGAAGTTTTTTGAATTTTATCACTCACAGTAATGTCTTGCTGTATCCGGAACTGAGTACTACTGAAGATATATCATTATTCTGCAAATCAACAAGTTGCAGTTGTTGGCTAATGTTGTTACCCATATCCAATGTATCATTGAATGCGTTCTTCCTCAGAATCCTGTTAAAAGTTAATGCTATCAAAATAAGTTCTTTCACTTCTCCAGGTAGCATCCAAATGCTTTCTTTCTTTAAGATTGCTTATTTTTAAACTTACACTATTTGGATCTGAAGTAAACTAAAAAGTTGCTGGGGTACTTGTCCCTGGAGTGGACCATTTTCCAAAGCCCTGATCACCATTCCAAAAATTTTAATAAGAAAAAGGAAGGAGTTCTTAGTATTGATTCCATAGTGATTAATACTCACAAAGTGGTTAGTTAATTTAAGGTTGAGAACCATGCTGGAGCTTGTGACGGTCGAAAAGAGTTGTTGCTCAGGTTCCTACGAGGAGAATCAATGTTGGTGACCATGTTCATCCTTGAGATTCACATATAGAGATCTCAAAGGAAATTTAAGTTTTACATCCTTACACATAATTTAGGAAGCTGTGTAATATGAATAAATATTTTATAGAAATGATAATATGATTATAATGGATAGAAACTAAAATGAACTTGTAATGAAATGAATGTTTTGAAAGTAGAAAAATATTTGCAACATATCAACAAACATATCAGAAAATAGTTTCATTGACAAACCAAATACCGGAAAATTATGAAAAAAGAAATTTGGAAAATATTTTCACTTAATAACCAAATACTGGAAAATTATAGAGAAGGAAGTGATTTTTCAGAAAAATGACTTCGATAGAAAATATTTTCAGTCCAACCAAACGGACTCGAAATACAAAAACAAGCTAAATGGAGTAAGTGGTGGTGCTATAGCTAGTCGCTATTATGCCTATGGTGGATTTTGGTTTATTATTAAGAATGCATGTAGATCCACACAAAAAAGTCACCAATCGGTCACCAGAGACGGTGGACTATAATTGGCGGAGAAGCCGATGGCTTGTTGCAAAGTGTCAAATAGGTTCTTTATGCTGGGAAAGAAGATCGAGTAATTAGTAAGGAAAAAGGGCAAAAATTTTAAAAGAAAGCTGGTTTGGGTCATTAGCGAATGCTGCATTTGAGTAAATCCACATTAGCCCAAATCGAAAATTGACCCGTTGAAATGTTGGACGGATTGGGTTACAACCCAATTATATCAAACTCATAAACAACTCGCTTAAATTTAACCCAACTCGCTGAATTGCCACCCTTATTCTTGAGTAGGCCAATCTTCACTCTTGAAGATTTTCGAATTAGCATACGCCAACTTAATTGGGAAAACACCTCCATATCAGTACACCAATAGGATGCCCAGAATCATTCTATAAGAATATATTTAATCCATCCCCATTCCCCAAATTCAGAATCAATTAACGGTCGAGCTAATGATCTAAGTTGCACCATCTTCCTTCTTCACAATGGTGCAGTCCCAGAAATTTTAATTGACCACTAATTCATTCTCATGTCACGCAGTCTAGACTTTCAGGTTATCGATTCCCGATTAACAATTAAATTAAGTCCAATTATCTCTTTTTTGCAGTATACAAATCAAACAAGTACATTGATAATTAGAGTTAATTCTATAAAGAATTGGTTAATTACTATGACTTTTTATGCTTGACATTGTGAGAGTTTCACCTTTCCTAAAATCTTTTGGTCAGAGTTTTCTTCTTTTTAAGGGTATTTTAATAGGACATTTTTAGTCCTTCTTTGGTCTTTCCTTTGATAGATCTGAGTTCTTTCAGATATGTTTGTTAGATTTAGAACTTCTTGAATTTTTGTTATCAAATCTCAACTTGATATTGGAGCTTGAAGCAATTAACTAGTAAATTTGACAATTAAAAATATGCGCAGATATGTTCATTGATTTGTAGGTAATTTTTATTTGAATTTAGAATAGATTTTGGAATTCCAAGTGTAGTCTTTGTTAGTTTTTTGGTTGTATCTTCAACCATTATTATTGATATTATAAAATGTCTTATGATGTTAATATATATATATTAGGAGGGGAATGTCCGCGCATCGCACGGGTGTTTGGTGCCTGTGATTAAAGAGGATTTTACGGTAGTTCAAGCGAATATAAAAACACTCACGCATAACAAAATATCTAATGTATACTGGGAGATGGAGAAGGAAATTATGCATGCTATCTTGCTCAGTTCATATATTTTGAAACAAACACTTATATATGAGTTTTTTATTAACAAGATTAAATGAACTTTAAACAGATATACAAATGATTCAGAGAATGATAATAAACAAAATGATTATCAACTTAAAGATGCATCTACACAATATTCTTGTTGATGAAAGTAGCCAACTTTTTTAGCAACGACAAAGCATTCTCTCCTTTGGAAAAAAGACAAATTGAAGACATGATCTTCCCCTATAACCTTCAGGACCTCCACATCTCCAACCCACTCACTCTTCTCTAAAGCCTCTTTATAAAGCCACCCCCTATCTTTTAGAATATCATTTTTAGCAACATAAATGATAAATCAACACCCTTTTGAAGCTAGTGATAAATCAACTGTGACGACCCCACCGTACCCAGAGGCGTACCAAAGGGTTTAGTGGATCGTCGGCCTAGCTCGCGCCAGGACTCGATACCAAAAATGAGAAAATAGATATCACGCTAAAAGAAAGTTCTATTTACACTATTGCATCTTCAAAAGTTATATAAGCTATTACATCAGGCCATACACACCACCAGTACCAAAAAGTAAACCCTAAAGAAGTTACTAACTATAACCGCCACAACAAATATACACATCTTACTAGTCAACTTATAACAAGTACTAGGGCAAAATCAACTATTCTATAAACCAAAAGTCTATACACCTTCCCCAGCGATTCCCGCGTCGGTCCCTGCTAAGGAAAACAAATGGAATTGGGTAAGGTATATGCTTAGTGAATAATCGGGGTAAAAACATAAAATTACAGCTAAATAGACATGTAAACCAAGATATTTCATATCAATAAACAGAAATGTAACATCACAACGGTAGGATACAAGTGCTTTAAAGCCAGTTCAATTCCCCGCTTGATCACCTGTTGACACTTCGTCAATCAAAATACTCATAATCCGTAGACTCCACTTACTTCCCCGTTCACCTTATCAACCCCCGCTGGCCAGTCAACAGCACACAGCAGTTCGAGCAAAACAAAATCACTTTGCTTTAACAAAGAACGAAATCCCAAGGTTAGCATAGAACTAATTTCGACCAAGGTCCGGCCTGTTTGAATAGTCCGTCTACCCTTGGAACCGGGTTGAAACCAAGCTCGGAGATATCCAATCTCTCAACAAAGGATACCTCTCAACAAAGTACTCATCAAAATACTCAAGTCAATCACCCCAACAGCACACAACTCAAGGGGTGATACTCACCACAAGGCATGTATTCTCCAATATAAAATCAAGAGCAGAGAATGAGGTTGGGTTGAATGAGATAAAGTACACCCTCGCCTAAATACCCATTTAACATATACAAAGTACTTTGACAATTTATCACATAAACAAACCCAATTATTCACCTAAAATAACTAGCACGCAAATCAAGGTAATTACACGGGTCCACCGACTCCGTCCGGGTCGTCACTGCCTGTAATAAAAGATTATACTTAACTATTAGTCAAACAACCATTATAATGGAAATAAGGCCTAAAATGGCCAAAACAGCAAAAACGGCCAAGAAATGCATGCGCGCGAGGAAATGAAAACGGTGCACGTGACGAAAAATGGTATGAAAATGGGTTATACGGTTTTGACCATAACTAGAGCTGTGGTTATCGGATCAAGATGTATTAATAGAATTTTGAAACTAAGACAAAGGGCTACAACTTTCATGAAGACAAGTCAACCCAGTTCACAGTTGATCTAGGTCGAATTTGCAGATTACAGAAGTAGAATTTCATTGTCAGTCTGCTTGTCAGCACTGGATTCAAATGGCAATAACTCAGGTTACAAAAGTCCGATTGAGGCGTTTTCAGATACGTTGGAAAGCTGAAACATAGAACTAAAATTTTCATGTTTTGATAAAAAGCTGATTTGATATGGATCAAAGTGAAAAATGAAGCCAAAAATGTGAAATTTCAAAACTGCCTGCGAAATAGGGCATTTGACAGTCAGGGGTATTTTAATCATTTCACACACTATAGTTCTCCGATTGAGTTGAAATTTTACAGACAGTTATATAATTTCATTCCCTACAACTTTTATGTTTTAACTTAAGTCCGATTCGGCCTCTAACATGGACAAATTAAACAGGTCATAAACAGGGTAGATTCATCCTTAAGGTTGGAAATTTGATGATTCAATGCTTGAAAATCACATTTATGTCTCAAATCAATACCCCAAGTCTCTATCCAAGCTTACCAACATCATATACTAGATAAAAAATAAGAATCACAACTGAAAATATCAAACCCTAACTAAATATTTCACCATATCATGCAAAAGTCACTAATTAACCGTCGTAAGCCAAGAATATGAGTTTCTATTCAAACTTAAACAAGATTAAGGAAGAGGAAATGATAAGCAGCAACAATACCTTTGATGGAAGATAGGGAGTGTACCTTCGATGACTGCCAAGGGGTCATTCACCTCTTGATGTCCCATTGCATAGGCCATTGCCGGCACTTTCGGTCGATTACCCGCTGCATTGGTCGGCTTAGAAGTGTTCCCTTCTGCCCTTGACAAATTTCCTTCTTTTGACAGATAAGGGCACTGAGCAATCAGGTGCTCAGCACTACCACATCGGTAGCATTTTCGAACTTGCCCTTTCTTCCAACAATTATCTTCCATGTGGTTAGCAGCCCCACAAAACTCACATGTCATTTTAGGTCCTGATGTCGGACCTCTACGTGAGGTACCCTTTTGGGTCTCTCTCTCTCTGCCTGACCTTTATCAAAATTTCCCTGATTCGGAATCCTTGCTGATCGTGGACCACCGACTCCTTGGCCCAACTTAGATGGTGGCTCGCTTCTCGAGTTCTGTCCCTCTATATAACTGCTTGTGTTAAGTTGTCTTCTTTTTCTATCATGAAAAGCCTTTACTTGACTCTTAATATTTTCAATTCTTTGTGTTTTTTCAATAGCTTGACTATATGTCTCCAATTGAGCAGCCGCCAGTGCCTCTTGAATCTCTATATTCAAGTCCTGGACAAACCGACGAATTCTCTTATGCTCTGTCAGTACTAAATTCGGAGCAAAATGAGAGAGTTTGGTAAATTGCGTCTCGTACTCCGCCACACTCAAAGTCCCTTGACACAGTCATATAAACTCACCCTCCCGCCTTTCTTGAACAAGTGGCGGTAAGTACTTCTCATTAAACTTACGGGTGAAGTTAAACCATGTCCATAGGGTCTGCTCTCTATCCCATTTGGCTCGAATCACATTCCACCAGGCACGAGCCGCCCCCTCAAACGGAAAAACAGCGAAAGCTATCTGCCGTTCCTCCGGGTATCCTAATGCAGCAAAAATATATAACATTTGATCCAACCAACTCTCTGCTATGTCAGGGTTAGATCCACCCAAAAATTTTGGCGGTAGAAACTTCTGGAACCGTTCTAAGGCACGGTCCTCTCCCTCATGATTTTTGGGATGCTGCACCTGGTCTTGACCCTGTTGGTTGACCATTTGTTTTAACAAATCAGCCATTCGCTGTATGGCCGTAACTACTTGGGTCTCGACTTGTCTATTTGCATTTTCAATGGTTACTCTTTCGATTCCTTGTCCTCGTCTTCTACCCCACCTCGACCACGGGTCTCTATTTGATTGTTTATTAACTTCTATAATTGGAACAAAATAGGGTTCGAGTTCAAAGCATTGAAAATTATAAAATGCACGAAATAACCAAAATATCAAAATATTATACACTAAACTATATACATATATATACAATTCATGCCAAAAATATATACATATCAGTCCACATAACAGCCATTATCCAACCAATACAAAACATGTTAGTTCATGAGCACACTGGCTCCAAAAAGAGTCAACAAAACAAGTCATTGTAACGGCCCTAGCGAAAATCCCCTACAGAATCCATAAAATCTATCGCATCCATCGGCCCCGCGCCGCTAGCCCTAGGTGGCGCCTCTACAGTCACATCCAAGAGAACCTCACAGTCTCGTATAATACCCCGGGTTCTTTCTCTCATCTGCCCCTTCAAAGCGAAGAGGTGGCAGTGCGTCTTCTCAAGCTGTCGATCGATAGTATACGTCCGCTCCTCCTCAACTCGTAACCCCCCCCCAAGGTCACGCAGGCGCATGGCCTGTTAATGGCCCACTCCTCTGGTCTCCTCCAACTGTGCCCTCAGAGTGTCAACCGCCTTACCTAGGCGACGACGCTCGTCATCTATAGCCATAACAACCTCGTCAGGGTATCCATAGGTATGTTGACACTCACATGATCGATTCATCCGACCGAAGGGAGAATGCAACCTGTAGGGTTCCCCGTCCTCCTCTGATATTTAAGGACTCGTCGGCGCACCAGCTGGTTCACCGGTCCACCTACACTCTTAGCTCTTACTCTGACATCGCTAGATCCACCAGTATCACTAGGTCCTCCGGTATCGTTAGGTCCACCAGCCTCCATATTTATACAACAAAACATCACTTAATCAGTCCTCCGGCCTTTCATCTTAATAGATACGGTTCAATTTAAAGTCAATCGAATACTTATATGTTCTATAACACATTTCTCAACTGCCCAAGTCCTCTAATGTAGGCGTTCTGATACCACCTTTGACTACCTCACCGTACCCAGAGGCGTACGAAAGGGTTTAGCGGATCGTCTGCCTAACTCACGCCAGGACTCGATACCAAAAATGAAAAAATAGATGTCATATTAAAAGAAAGTTCTATTTACACTATTGCATCTTCAAAAGTTGTACAAGCTATTACATCAGGTCATACACACCACTAGTACTAGAAAGTAAACCCTAGAGAAGCTACTAATTATAACGTCCACAACAAATATATACATCTTACTAGTCAACTTATAACAAGTACTATAGCAAAATCAACTATTTTATAAATCAAAAGTCTATAAACCTTCCCGAGCGATCCCTACGTAGGCCCCTGCCAAGGAAAACAAATGGAATGGGGTAAGTTATATGCTTAGTGAATAATCGAGATAAAAACATAAAATCACAACTAAATAAACATGTAAACCAAGATATTTCACATCAATAAATAGAAATGTAACATCACAATGGTAGGATACAAGTGGCTTCAAAGCCAGTTCAATTTCCCGCTTGACCATCTGTTCACACTCCGTCAACCAAAATACTCATAGTCCATAGACTCCACTTACTTTCCCATTCACCTTATCAACCCCCGCTGGCCAGTCAACAGCACACTGCAGCTCGAGCAAAACAAAATCACTTTGCTTTAACAAAGAATGAAATCCCAAAGTTAGCATAGAACTAATTTCGACCAAACCCCGACCGGCTCGAATAGTCCGTCTACCCTTGGAACTGGGTTGGAACCAAGCCCTGAGATATCCAATCTCTCAACAAAGGATACCTCTCAACAAAGTACTCATCAAAATACTCAAGTCACGTAATCACCCCAACAGCACACAGCACAAGGGGTGATACTCAACACAAGGCATGTATTCTCCAATATAAAATCAAGAGCAGAGAATGAGTTTAGATCGAGTGAGATAAAGTACACTCTCGTTTAAGTACCCATTTAACATATACAAAATATTTTGATAATTTATCACATAAACAAACCCAATTACTCATCCAAAATAATTGGCACGCAAATCAAGGCAATTACACGGGTCCATCGTCTCGGTCCGAGTCGTCACTGCTAGTGATAAAAGACTATACTTAACTATTAGTCAAACAACCATCATAATGGAAATAAGGCCTAAAACGGCCAAAACAGCAAAAACGGCCAAGAAATGCATGCAAGCGCGCGGAAATGAAAACTGTGCGCGCGACGAAAAATGGTATGAAAATGGGTTATACGGTTTTGACCATAACTAGAGTTGTGGTTATCAGATCAAGATGTATTAGATAGAATTTCAAAACTAAGACAAAGGGCTACAACTTTCATGAAGACAAGTCAACCCAGTTCACAGTTGATCTGGGTCGAATTTGCAGATTACAGAACCAAAATTTCATTGTCAGTCTGCAACTAAAATTTTCATGTTTTGACCAAAACCTGATTTGATATGGATCAAATTACAAAACGAAGCCAAAAATGTGAAATCTCAAAACTGCCCGTGAAATAGGGCATTTGGCAGTCAGGGGTATTTTAGTCATTTCATATGCTACAGTGCTCCGATTAAGTTGAACTTTTACAAGAAGCTATATAACTCCATTCTCTATAACTTTTATATTTTGACCTAGGCCTGATTCGGCCTCTAACATGGACGAATTAAACAGGTCAGAAACAGGGTAGATTCATCCCTAAGATTGGAAATTTGATGATTCAATGCTTGAAAATCACATTTATGTCTCAAATCAATACCCCAAGTCTCTATCCAAGCTTACAAACATCATATACTAGATAAAAAATAAGAATCACAACTAAAAATATCAAACCCTAACTAAATATTCCACCATATCATGCAAAACTCACTAATTAACCGTCATAAACCAAGAATGAGTTTTTATCCACACTTAAACAAGATTAAGGAAGAGGAAAAGGATAGGCAGCCATAATATCTTCCAAAGGTCCCTTATAAGTGAGAAACACACCACTTTCTTCCCAAATGTTCAGCACCTTAAGGCTTCCAAGAACCAAAAGGGGAGGTTAATCGGTTTAGTTCGGTTGCTTGCACTCAATTAAGGATGGATTCAAGGTGAAGGTTGCTAGTTTCTCTCTTATGTTTTTCTATCTTGAAGCTTGGCTGGAATGTACAGAAATGAAGAGGAAAAGAAGTGAATTTGGTGATAAAAATGAAGAAAATTGGTTGGTCAAACAACCCTTGGATGGTTGCCACTTGTCACTCCAAGATTAAGTCTTCAATTTTCCTTCTTTTTCCTTTCTTTTTGGTCAATAATGTCGGCCCTCTCTAGGGTAATTAAGGGCTGATATTTCTGCAATAATAACAAGGATATTAAGGTAATAAGTGGTGTTCAAGTGGTGTACTCAATCGGTAATAAACGGTACACGTCGGTTCAACCTGTTTTTCCTTATTTCGCACGTACTAGGATTTTAACTTATGATTCACTCACTTATTATTATCACTTCTATTCACACACATTTTCTTATATAAAACTCAATTTTAACCACCAAATCTAGTACACACACCTCACCAAGTGATCACACGGCCAAAATACGTAAAAAATTCTAATTTACCCGAACTATAAAACTAAGGGTAAAACTCTTAAATCTCTTATTCATTATAACTATTGAGGGAGTGAATACGTAGTAAAACTATCCTAACGTAATGGATTCCAACTAAAAGGAAATTTGTAAGAAAAAATGAGAGATTTTACAACTCCATAAATAATCAACTTAATGTAATCCAACAATCCATCAAACTTAATTACCCCTCACGAGCCTACTAACCACCCACTTATTAAAATTACTTATCATAAAGCATGCATTGTCATACATAAACTCAATTAAACAACAACGTTTTTTTCACAAGTAAAACTAGGGTTTTTTATTAAAATTTAAGGTTTCTAGTCTTTTAAAACAAAACAAAATAAATAAACCTTAATATCCTCTTTGAAAACAATATCCTAAAATTCGGTGTATCACATCAATACCCTTTTGCAGCCTAGCTTCAAAAGGTTTGGTTCGATCAGAGGATTCAGCAATGGATCATCAACCCTCGTAGATTTTGGGTGAACTTAATGCTTGATGCCCTCAACATAGGCCTTCACCTGTAATTTCATTAGCTCAATACTGATTAGATCTTTCCCCCAAAAATAAGGACAATTGAGAAAAATTGCATCAAGATTGAAGCCGTCTAGTATCTCCAGCCAAACCCTTGACGCCATGTTATGTGCTAAGTTGCCACTAGCACTATCCCCACCAAAAGCCAGCATAATCCATAAGCCATACCTCAGGACCCTCGCCATTCGAATGAGAGGCAACCCATTTGACTACAATCTAAGAATCTTCATAAGCAATAGGCAGAGGGTGCTTAGGGGTGAGCCGATAGTTAATTGAAACTGCTACAACACCAGCTTCTTCAACTATTGCATTAAGGTGCGCGTGATATGTAGGAGAGAAGACAAATTTGATCAAAAAGCCTCCACCATGTAAGTAGATCAGAAGAGTAAGTTTTGTATCTCCAAACCTATTCCAACAAAATCACACCATTTAAATTGTATAGAACAACCAACTTTGTGGGGAAACAATAATATTAACATTAAATTGCGTTAACAGAGTATCCAATTTTGGAATGGAAACATTTAGCTGACAATAGAAACTGCGATTTTGCAAAGCAAATCATACCATTAAAAAAAAAAGAATGAAATCTCACCTTAAGTTGAACCACCAAAAATAGGTTCACCAAAGAATCATACTGAAATCCAGAATACAATGGCAATACAAATAAGTATTTACCGGAAGACGAAAGGAACATAACGGAAGAATGTGAAGGGGCAGACATTTGAAGAATTGAAGCTGAAACTAATGCTCAATCATAAATTTCTTAATAAACCACGTTGTCCTTACTTTAATTGAGATGAAAGTGACGTTTGAAGTTCTTCAAATTATAATAGTAAAACAACAGTAATAATTGATACAAATCAAAATGAATATCTCTACAAGGATATTTAAGTAATTGCACCAATAAAGAAGCTATTATGGGTTGTACCTGTTGTTGAAAAGATGACCAAATAATCTCACATTCCCAAACTACCCAAACCTTTGAACAAATCATCACTGCATCTTTTAAAATACAAGGACATTTCAGTAAACACAATAATACACATGCTATCTAAAGTAGTACCCAATGCTGAACTTGGTGTTAGACGTGATTTGGGATTTGCATATGAGATTTTGCAGCGATAGTTATTGTTTGTTAATTAAAATTTTAGAGTTTTGATATTATGGGTTAGTGGATCACTTAAATTAGAAAGTGGGAAGGGATAAGAAGAAGCAATAAAGATGATTGAATTAAAATAAATCTAAAATTGTAATAAAATGGGATTTAGATTTCTGACATTTGTGGAGGTTCTACGCAAAATATCTGCCATCTAATACATATAGATGTTTTTGACAAAAAGAAATAAAACATATAGATGTAGATTTAGTGCTAAAACGAGTCATAGGTCATTAGTCCGGAACGAGGGCGGGTGATTAAAAATGGCTGGGTGAAAGGTTTTAAATTTTGTTCATGCAGCACCTGTCCCGCCCACTTTTCAGCCAAAAATTTGAGTGGTATCAGCCCGGACTATCAAGCAATTATTGTTTGGGTTAATTGCAAAATATATACCATTGAAATATTACTAATTTGTAACTTGCACCTCAAATTTCCACCATTAAACTATTAGTAATTTGTAACCCAGTGGACTATTTTGCACATTACTTAATTATGTTTTGGTATATTTTTCTTATTATCAAGCAATTATCTTACTAACTCATACTTTTTATCCAAGAATAAATTTCTTACTTTTATTTTAGATAAAATTCCATGCAAATCATTTAACAAAAATTTGACGAAGGACAAGGGGAACTTATTAAGATATCTAAATAACACCTAACTTACTATGTCGTTAGATATACTCATTTGTAATGCTAACTTTCAAAAAGATATTATCCAAGAATATATTTTCTTACTTTTATTTTGGATAAAATTTCATGCAAATGATTTAATGAAGATTTGATGAAGACATTACAAGAAATTTGGCCTTTTGTGACAACATTCTCTACGACAAGAGAGAAAGTTGTCACAATTGAAAACTTTAGTGACGACTTTTAATGTCGTCATACTTGATCGTGGGTTCACTCATCAACAGTGACAACACGGGATAAGTCGTCACAATACGGATGGCGCGCAACTATCCAGTGTGGCGGGAGATCACCATTGTGACGACTGGAAAACATGTTGTCACTGAAACTCGTCCTACAGTGACAACTTAAAATATCGTCACAATATGGTTGCCAATTCTAAATTGGTGACAACAACTAGTCGTCATTGTCCAAAGCATTTATTCCCATCTCACTTTCACTAATTCTACTATGTCACCCTAATATTTTCAATATGGCCCATATGTTGTAAATAAGTTTTATTAATTCTACTATGACACCCTAACTTTTACATTTTAACCCCATATACCACCTTAATTTTTTCAATATGGTCCATATGTTGTAAATAAATTTTATTAATTCTATTATGACACCCTAACTTTTACATTTTGACCCTATATACCACCTTAATTTTTTCAATATGGCCCATGTGTGGTAAATAAATTTTATTAATTCTACTATGACACCCTAACTTTTACATTTTAACCCCATATACCACCCTAATTTTTTCTATATGGCCCATAGGCTGCAAGTTAATTTAATTAATTATGTTATGACACCCAAACTTTTACATTTTAGCCCCGTATTTGGTAAACTAATCTCATTAACTCTACCATGACACCTTATCTTTTGCAATTTAGCCTCGTATGTGATAAAGAAAAGTTTTATTAATTCTATTATGGCACCCTATGCTTTTACACTTTAGGTTGTGTTTATCATTAGCAAAATGAGGAATGTATTGTAAAAAACAATGTTTACGTATTTTTTAATTATTCCAAACATAGCTAATACCTTGTTATAAAGTTAAAAATATCATGAATTCTTTATTTAGTTCTCTTGACAACATATGGAAAATTACTGATTAACATAGTGTAAAAATAATGGAAGAGAATAATAAAATTTAATATGAAATTAAGTAAAAATCTTGACAATTCCATGACTGGAGTTTGTTATGTATTACAATTTACAATAATCAAATTGTTTATGGTTTATGAATCAGTACATGTATCAAATAGATTTCGTATTTCATGCATGTATTAGTAAACTATTTTGGTTATTTGATCAACTAAACAAATTGTTTGATCTTGTCAGACCACAATTCCTGCATAATTGATAAAATTATTAAATTGATATTTGCATTAAAATATCTTTTTTTGAATCATAAACATATTTTTAAAGTGCTTGTTCCTAACTCACTTTCATTATTTCTACTATGCCACCCTAATTTTTTCAATGTGGCTTATATGTGATAAATAAATTTTATTAATCTTATTATGACACCCTAAATTTTACATTTTAGCCCCATATGTAATAAACTAATTCCATTAACTCAATCATGACACCTTATCTTTTACAATTTAGTCTCGTATGTGATAAACCGATTTCATTAATTCTATTATGGCACCCTATCCTTTACACTTTAGTTGATGTTTTTCATTAGCAAAATGAGAAAGATATTTTAATAAAATATATATACATATTTTTATAATTGTTCCAAACTTAGCTAATAACTTGTACCGAACTTAGCTAAGGTTAAAAAATATCATGGATTACCTATCTAATTGTCTTGACAACACATGGAAAATTATTGACTAGCATAGTGTGAAAATAATGGCAAAGAACAATAAAATTCAACATGAAATTAAGTAAAATCTTGACAATCGCATGGCTGGAGTTTATTATTAATTACAATAGTCACATTATTTATGGTTTATAAATCTGTATTTGTACCAAATACATTTAGTGTTTCATGCATGTATTAGCAAACTATTTTGGTTAATTGATCAACTAAACAGCTTGTTAGGTCTGTCAGACCACAATTTCGTACAGAATTAATAAAATTATTAAATTAATACCAAAAATATTTGCATTAAAAGATTTTTTTTGAATCATAACCATATTATTAATAAGACACTAAATATTCCAAAAACACTAATTTTCAAAAACACTAAATTATCCAAAAATTATCCAAAAACACTAAATTTTCAAAGTTTTAATGTAACAAATAAAGTTCCAGATACAACTTGTGAAGTAAAAAAGCTCAAAATAATAACCTTATTGTTGCAATTTTTTTTTCGAACAATAATTTGATCAATTAGCCGTACAAAAGAGGATGAAAGTGTTACTTTTTGGTCTTAGCTAAAATGGAAGCGGGAAGCTAAAAATTGAAGAAGTATAGGCGGATGAACAAAAGAAGCAGAAACGACATCGTTTTGGCTTTGTTGTTTGATAAAAACACTCATAACACTTGCAAAAATATCGGACAAAACTTTCTTTCCCTCTTCTTGCCAGTTTTGGACACTATCATCTTCGTCTTCTCTCCACTGCCATCTTGCTGAAATTATTCAAAAAATCACTTTGAGCCACCATTTTCATCCCTAATTTGAGCTACCCAAAAGATTTGTACAGATTTTGTGGAGTTACAGATAGCAAAAATCCCTACATCGGTGCAGCACTTGCTCGCTGGCAAGAACACAAAAAAATGACCATGAATTTTGGGGGAAAGCCAGAGTTAGAAGACTGAATCTTGAGAAAAACAAGACCTAAGGTTGTCACCGCATAATTTGAAGTAAATAATCTCAAATTTTTCCATCTAATTTCGATATTTTCTATCAAATGTAGGTCGATTGAGGTAAATCTTGAGGATTCGTATACAATAAAGAATACTTTAAGGATTCGTATTTCTTGCACAAGAATAGGCTTGATATTACTTGTTTTGAGAATAGTTATGCTAGAGATTTTATCAAGTTTGCAGCTGAGCAGTTTGGCAAGAATAATCAGGAGAAGGAGCTGCTGCACAATCGGGTTACCGGAAGCCGCCTAGTGTTCAATTTGTTATCTCTCTGCCTCTCTCTCCGTCGTCGTCGAGCTCCTTCCCCTCTATCTTCCCAATTCTCAACAGCAGCCATGATAATTCCAGAGAAGAATAGGAGAGAGATCTCCAAGTACCAGTTCCAAGAGGGAGTTTTCTATGCGAAGAAAGATTTTAATTTGGCGAAGCATCCCGACATCGATGTCCCAAACTTGCAGGTGATTAAGCTGATGCAGAGCTTCAAGTCCAAGGAGTACGTCCGGTAAACCTTCACTTGGATGCATTACTACTGGTATCTTACGAACGACGGCATCGAGTTCCTGAGGACTTACCTCAATCTTCCCTCTGAAATTGTTCCTGCTGTGACAGCCCCACCTTACCCTAAGGCGAACCAAAGGGTTCGGCGGACCGTCTGCCCAACTCTCGCCGGGATTACGGATCCGGAACAAACGGAAACCTTACCAGACACTCAAAAGAACTTCGAGAAGATAATATGCAAAATCCAATTGAGCCGAACTAAAAGATACAATCAATGTTTAGTACAACGTTCCCACGAAAAAAAAAAATCAAAACGAGATGAAGGATCGCTGCCCCGCCACAATCCAACAAAGTACAAGTATACTTTGTTTGACATGAGAGAATATACATTCCCAAAAACATATAACCATAAGGAAACACTGTACAATATACATATTAGTAAGTTTACACACCAAAAGAAACATTTTATTAAGATACATTTAGGGTTTCCAAATTGTCGAGGAGCTATACCCAAAAGAGCAAAAGAGTTTCTAACTAGCTCAACTCATTCTTCAAAACATCGAAGTTCCAAAAGATGGTTCCCTGTAAGAAAAACAAGGATAACGGGACGGGGTGAGCTAAAAGCTCAATGAGGTACCAAAAGTATAAATAGTAGAAATCATGAGAAATCACTTTTAGGGCACATATACACATCAAATACGAGAAATGAATGAACACCACAATTTAAAGGATACAGGTGGCTCTCAAGAGCCAAATCCCCGTTGCAATACTTGATCCAACCTAGTTGACCCTCCGTCAACATTCAAATAAAGGAACCAGTCCAGTAGAACACCACTTTAACGCCAAATCCCGTCCACCAAACATACCCCTTACCGGGCCCGAACGCCAAACAGGAACAGGAATGGTAATACTCGAGTATACCGAAATCAAGAGTCTCAATACCCAAATATTCCCCAGGAACAGGCACCCATGGATTGTCAATTACCTCGACCAAGCCCTTGCTGGCTCGACTTAATTAACTCCCCATGAGGTTGAGCTCAAGCTAACAGGAAGATCGTTGGACAC
>NW_020862769.1:0-12846 GCF_003713205.1 Coffea eugenioides | reverse complement strand
CTCCCCTCAAAAGAAAGCACCTCATACGTGCATGCATTATTTTTACCCTATTTTGTCTTTTTCGTGGCCGCTTCCCACACTTCCTTGTAGATGGATCATTTTTTTTCTATTATGTAGACGGGATACCAATACTCCTATGACATGAGGGTCCCAAAAGAGGAAGATAAAAGCGAAAAACATACCGGAGCAAAAGAGAAACCAAGAACAAATATATTGTTATTCGGCCATTTTTCACTTTGCTCTACACCACATAGCAAGTAGCTAAGGAATCACTCGAGCCAGAACCGACCGAAAGCCATGGATTGATGACCCTTCGCCTTTTGGTCTGAAGGTTTGGGAACCTGAAGCCTTATCGAGTCTAAATGCATTAGTAAGCCAAACCTCATGCATCCATATTAGAAATATCCTAGGATAAGAGTCAACCTTACCCGACTAGGAACACTAAGCACGAGGGGAGGGATTCCACCCCTCTTTCCTTATTTTGCTTTCTGTGTTTTATTATTTGATTGCCACAATGTGTTATGTGTTGAACTAACATTTCCTTGTATTCTCGTCTTTTGCATTCACAAACGCTAGAAAATAAGAGTTCCGGCGTGATACTCTTTTAGAACCTGCCCTCCTAGATAGGTTATTGCACGTTTAAAATTTTGATGTATTGCATTCGTAGGTTAATTGTTGCACATCATTATAGGCCCACCCTAGCATACAAAGGGTCCCTATAGGTCATGATTTCATTCCAAATTGCATATTTAATTGCTTTAATAAATTGGCGTCATGTATAAGCCTTAGAGGGAATGCCATTTAGGGAATCCCATGATAGGAATAAATCACCTTGAGTTTACCCATTTGTAGGGTGATCCGGCCAATTTTTGAATAAATCATCAATTTCATTCAATTCATTTTACCCATTTTTAAAGTCTTATGAATAAATCATTAATTTCATCTGATCCATTCGACCCGTTTTAGGGTTTCAATCTATGGTTCCCTGAATAAACTAGTCGAGACGTTGCAATCCTTTGAAAATAGGCTCTTTCACACATCATTTTATGTGTTAATTAAAGTACTCAATCCGTCCGGACTTTGTCCTCACTTTGTTATGACAAATGTCTCTTCTTACTCCAGTTGGCCAAAATTTTCAAAGTACCTTCCAATCGAATGACAATAAGTTGATCGGATCCATCAGGTATGATATGGTGCCTACCCTAGAGGATTGCATTTTCATGCTAGGCCAACCCTTGGCGTAAAAAGGGTTCCCCAATAGGGCATGCATCCGAATTACTTTAACTTTTACTAACTCGTGTCTTTTTCTTTTTCTTTTTTCCTTTTTGTCAGCAATTACTCAAAAGGGAAATTTAAAGAAGGTTTTTTCTAAATTTTTAGGTAATTGTAAACATAGCTACACGAAAAAGCCCCATCATTACACGATCTCGCAGCCGAGCTTTGAGAAATGTGTAAACATGAGTGCACATCCGGAATCATCAGACAGATCCACCACGACACCTCCAGCAGATACTGCAAATCAACCACCTCCTCTATCCCATACCCAAATTACCTTTGCACCGTCTTTTGCAAATATACCCAAAGAGACTTTCACCTACCCTACTTCCAGTTTTCCATATACTACCCCATAACATCCAAGTCAATCCTGCCAACATTCAAATGGCTCAGAATTATCCAAACTTTCAAGTACCTCATCACACCACCTTTGAGGTATTTACCCCCAATGAGAAAATTTGAAAATCCAGAACTAGTAAGATCCTTTCCTCTTGAAGGGAATTTACGGAATAAAATTTGGGATGTATGTTTAGGTTAAAATTCATGATACATCATTCTGCGTGTGGTGCTTGTTTTTTGAACTATTGTTTTATAAATAATAACAATATGAAACAATAGAGTAAATTTTGGTAAACCACATTTTTTATAAGTAACATGCTATTAAGCGTGATCTTTATCTTGAAATTCAATAAAATATACATTTTTTTTATATACAATTACATTCTTTTCAAATGGCCGAGAATAAAATCCCTTTAGATATCACTGCTCCGAAATTTGATGGCAGCAATCTCGATATCTCACGAATGTGAATTTGGATTTCAAAATGAGAGAAGTAGCGAAGAGATATCCGAAAATGTTTCAAAGAGGCCCGAATGGTCAAGGAAATAAAAATCAGCGGTCACTTGATAAGAAATAACTACATGCAGTTTGTCATGGTCAATATTATTGAAAGGAGCGACCTGTGCTTACAATAAAAGGGTCAAATCGTGAATACTCAAAAAGAGACAGCGTGACTACTCAGACAAGAGACAAAATATTGGAGTAACTGTTGTCGGTGCAAGCATGGGAAGAAGGGTTTGTTGTCAAAATGAAAAAAAAAAAGAGGAGGAAAAGAAAAAGAAAAGGAAGAGTATTATCCGGCGGATCACTTATGTTTCACATATAGGGATGAACAAGAGTCTTCCTTAGTCAATTAATTCAGATACATGCAAGAAATTTCGTATAAATGAAAGTTTCCTTTCAGAGTTAATGTAAGGAATGGAATAAAAGTCAAGCCTTCTTCCTTTCCATTTAAACATTCTATCCTAGTTATCCCTTTTGAACCTTCAGAATAAATCATTTCATTTGACAACCCCTGAGGATCGCAAACCCCACATTGGGGCAAATTTAGTAGTAAAAAAAAAGAAAAAGAGAAAAATCCCATACTGGGGCAAATTTAATTATTGAAGGAAGGCCGAAAGAAAAGGAAATGAACAAAAAAAACCTCAGTTAAAAATAAACTGTGCAAATTTTTGAAAATTCCAAAAGATGAATGGAATGACAGAAAGCCAGAAAAGAAAGAGAAGAGAAAAAAGAAAAGGAAAATGAAAGAGAAGAGAACCTCAGTTGAGAATAAACTGGGGCAAGTTTTGATTTAACCCTAAAATAGGGTTGGCACAACAATGTGATCTCAGATCATTTAAACCACTTTTGAAATCTGCCTTCAAACCTTAACTTTCTAAGAACCCCACCGGACCTCATTACAAAAGCCGAATTATGTTCTTTGCAATACCTCTGTCAAGAAATTTTATAAATTAATTAGCACATGATGACCATATACTAATGCCAGAGAAAAAAAAAGAAAATTTTAGCTGTATTTCTGAATTGATTAGGTTTGAGGTTGACACTGCTAATTCACAAGGACACCTTCAAAAAGCGAAGAACGATCATTATCAGGCAAAAAAAAAGAAAAAGAAAAAAGAAAAATAACAACAACAACAACAAAAAGAAGGAAAAAAAGAAGAAGGAAAAGAAAAAAAAAGAAAGAAGAAGGCAAGAAAATAAAATGGTGGGAGTAACCTTAGTGAAAACCCAAAAGGGCGCTAAGGTAGGGTTTTTTAATGAAGAGCTGAGTTAAAGACTGGAAGCGCTCGGACTCAGTTCGATTGAATCTCTTTCACTGTGGTTCAGTTGCCAACATTGAATTTCGAAAGGACGATATCCAAAGGGTCAAGTGTGGCAATTTGTTTGACATCAAAGTGTTTTGGTTTATCCAACATAAATTGTTGAGTTTACAGGTTCATTTCTCTGAAATAAATTTTGTTTTAAATAAAAATAAGTGATTGTTTTTAGGTTACTGAGATTTTCATCATTGTTGTGTAAATAAAATATTCTTTCATCTGTTTCATTGTCTCACTTATCTCTTTGGATTTATCAACTGGCAATCCCTGTGATTTATTGAAATTGACTGGATACCAAATGTCATATTTGATGAGCATTGGAAGTTAAGAAGATTTGATGTAGTTTGCAGAGCAAAGTTGAGTTTTGCTACATCAGGGATGTATCAAATGGTGATCCCTACGATTCTATTGAAATGGCTTGGGTACCAAGTGTCTTATTAGCATTGAAAGTCAACGAAACTTGACACAACTCACAAAGCAAAGTTTTTGCAACATCGAGGGGAAAGCATCGGAATACTCATGGTTACACATTTCTCGAAAGCTGCACGAGTCGAATGGTGGTAGCATTATTTGTTCTTTCTCTTGCAGATCCATACGTGTTTCAAATAACATGCTGGGGTAAATTTTTTATAATAATGGAATGTCGCTCAAGAATTGAATATTCATGATTTGGACCAAAGATGTGTCAGTCAAAGTCTTAAGGAGGAGCAACGATGCCATAATACAAAACAAATGATTGGTTGCACAAAAATTAATTCAAACTGGGGCATTTTTTGAAAAGAATTTCGGCAGGCTTGGGTGTGTCCCACTGACCGTTTTATTGTGTAAGATTTGAAAATTTCGGCATTGGATTTGAAAAAGATTTGGCAGTCTTGGGTGTGTCCCACTGACCATTCTATCCGTGTTATCGTGTTGAATTTGAAATTTTGGTAGGCTTGGGTTGTATCCCATTGACCGTCATATCATGTTGAATTTGGAATTTATGTGACGCCCCCACTTCTCCCAAGGGCGAACCCAAGGGTATCGGCGGGACGCCTGCCCAACTCTCGCCAGGACTCGGTACAATCCATAATTCAAAACTCGAAATACTTTAAATAACTTCAATACATAATTAAAGTACTCCAAAATATCTCACACTTACATTAAGTTAACTTTCAAGCTTAAATACAACCCAACGGAATATGTACTACAGCTATCCGCTATAATACAACTTAAGATGTTCAAAAGAAAGCAATCTAGTACTATTCTCGGGCACTCTTGGTCTCGAACCCTGTAAAAGAAATCCACAACGTGGAATGAGCTACACAGTCCAGTAAGGTTCCAAGGCACTCTAGCAGTTCTATTAAATCAAGTAAAAGGAGCATACCACATGTATGGTTCAGGGTTGCACGTTGACATAAGAACATGAGACAATTATCATTCTACGAGTAATTTGAGCACATCACAGGTACAGCACATTTGCATGAAACGGTTATCATTATGTAAAATAAACACACATTGAAGGATACAGTGTTCCATTGGAACTATTTCGGTCAACTGCACCTTATAACTTCCGGTCCCCACGGTACTGTCTGGCCATCGCCTTATCCCTCCAGTGGTAATGCTCGATAAACCGAAACGGTGGCCCAGGATTCCAATCTACCCGACCGAGCCCAGTCCTGGCTCGAGTAGATCAGTAACCAAGGGCAGGGCCGAAGTTTAGCTTAGAGCTTACAACATGCACAAGTAATCAAATAACTTGGCGAATGGTAAAAATTTATTCTTTTCGTAAGTCGAGTGAGATAAAGTACACACTCGCCTTAAAATGGTGGACAATTACATATGAGCAATTACTAGCAACAATTAACACATAAACACGTAAGCAATATTTGATAATTTCATGTGAACATGTAATTTACGGTAATCAAGTAATCAAGTAAGCAGGTAGTCAAATAGATTAGAAAACGGTAAGTAAACATGGTTAATGGTAAACGGTAAACGGTAAACTGTTAACGGTAGTAATTACGGTTAATTGGTAGACATATGTCATTTTAATAGGCCGCCTTTGGCCGTGTCCCACTATTACCATGTAAGAGTCAAGAATATTTACTCCAATCGACTTATGCTGCCATAGCATAATTAATCATTTAAACACATCACGTAAATATGCTCTTTAAGCATTTTTTTATCGAGTAATTCAAGTAGTCATGTAAATATGCTCTTCAAGCATTTCATGTCGAGTAATTGAAATATATGCACTTCAAGTATTTCATGTTGAGTAATTCAAATATACCTTACTTAAATATGCATGAGTGTGGTAAATACTTAACATGTAGCACTTAACACTTAATGATCATGGGATAAGCATGTCATGGACTTTTCAAATTACGTATTCCTATATGGAACACCCACCTATTCCAAACAAGTGAGTACGTGCTCGAACAAGTGTTTAGGCGTCTGCTTCGAGTTCCTCTTGAAGGTCCCCTTGAGCGCTTGAGCAAATAACCATTAACTATTATACACTATCACTTAGAATTCCCTACTTATCGAGAAGATTGTACTAGTGTTCACTCTAAGGAGAATTCATAAATTGAGCCTTAGTCATTCATAATCGAGGCTCGGAAGTGGCGTTCAAAAACATAAGAGAAATCTGATTTTCGCCTTTGAAATCAAGTGTAAAACGGTCTAGCAATATCGGAGGAAAATGGAGAGTATGAAACCCTCAATTTCCTTTAAGTTCGGAAATTTCAGATTCGACAAGCAAACTTTGAAAAATCAGATCTCACTCTCTACGAGTCCAAAATTTGAAAACTTGGTACCGTTGAAAACTACATCCAAAGTACTAAAAGTTTCTAGAAGATACTTTTCCATGATTCCAAATGGATGACATTCAAAAGTTGGCTCAAATTTACTGCTTTAGAATACCAAGACAGTTTCAAGGTTGGTTTTTGGGCAACTTTGGAAATTCGGTAAAATTCACACGTTGCAAACCAGCCTCCAAAATTTGTAACTCAATTAGAGTTACAATCAAAGTTTAAAAAAAAACAAGCAGAGCAAGAATCGGAGTTTTGAGCACCAAGATATGGTAGCTCAAAGTTAGTGAAAATGTGAAACTGTTAAGTAAATTCCAGGTTTAATTCAGAACTTTGGGACTTTGATTGAACATCGAAATGGACTCGGAATGGCACCAAATTTGGTAGTATTATCCTACCATATAAGGGATATTCTTATACCAAATTTTGTAGGAAAATTCATTCAGAAAGTTGGTTAATGAATCACTAAAGTCCCAAGAAGTTCCTCGGCAAATCTGCCTTGGACTTCCGTTTTTCCGTTTTCAAAACATTTGGCCAATAAAACACCTCAAACACGGTTCATTTCAGTAGATAATGTCTAAGATATGTCCATGGTACATTTGATAGGTGATTAACACCAAAAATTTCGGATAACAAACCCCAAACTAAGATTAGTTAAGGATCAGTCCAAAATGAAGAATTTCATAACTGAGTCAGTTTCAAACTTTGGCCACAAGTCACTCAATTCAACTCAAAATTGAGCATGGTTGGTGGCGTTAGAAAACACATTCATAAAGCTACAATTTCTCAGAAGAAACCATTCTCGAAATCTGTCCACAACTAGCCCCAATTTGAGCATCAAGTTGTAGTTCCTGTTCTGCCTTCCAGTGAACCCGAGAAACAGAACAGTCAAATTCAAATGAGTGGTACGGTTTGCTCGAGTGGAATCAGGATGCATATTTTATACCGTTGGAAATCTGGGGATGTCTAGTTTCCAGTGCCACAAACAGCACTCGATTCTGACATCGGAATAAAAAGATATAGCCGAAAAAAAATGACTTCCTGGGCAATCCGGGAAAATTTTCCAGATTTGGTGAACTTTGGAATTCAGAACACATTTGACCAACCAAATCATGTTATTTTTCAATGAAACTTTTTACACACTCACTATAACGTATAAAAAACATAAACAAGCCATTAGAACCTCAAAATTTTGCACCAAAGTGCTCGAATATAGCAGGGGCAAAATGGTCACTTTTGGTCATTGCACCATCCTTAAGTTTCTATCAACAACCCAATATTATTTCACTAATTTAAGCACCAAAATAACATTAATAACATCATCATTCACCAAATCAGTCCATCCATCAAATGTGGGAGTTCATAGAACCCACATAACCATTTTTCCAACATAAACAAGTAATCCACATGCATGCATAAGCTTAGATGTGCAATAGAACTTCCATAATTCAAGATTATCAAGGTTGATCGTGACTTACTTCGCTAGATGAACAAGACAGAAATTTTTGGCCCTTCCTTTGCCCAAGAAAACCGTGGAAAGCAGCCCCCTTTTGTAGCTTAATGTGGTCTCTAAGTGATTAACTAAGTGTAGTTAAAATTTGGAGTGAAATGGTGAAGGATTTGTGCAAGAAATGAAGAAGAAATGGATGAAGCAAGTTTGGTTCTTGGCTCTTGGTGTTGCACGGCTGATAAGAGCTGGAGAGAGAGGGATTTTGGTCTGAAATGAGGCTTCCAAAGGAAGCTTTAATGTGTGGCCATGATTCACTCGAAAGTCAACTCTCTCTCGTTTGTTTCACTAGTGCACTAAACCTCTAATGCACTTGTTTTCATGTTTAATATTATTCACTCTTAATAGTCTAGAATAATTTCTCAATTCTCCAATTTACCGCTCCACCTCGGTATACGTGAACTTTCAATTTTCGTGCGGTAGCGGCCGAAATCTTCAAAGAATCTTATAACGACTAACTTTCACTAAACTAGTAAAGTTTGAATACTTATGTGACGATCCCACCTTCCTAAGGCTACCAAAGGGTTCGGCGGACCGCCTGCCCATAACTCTCGCCAGGACTCACTCAACTCGTATCACGTGCATACACCGTGGACGTATGAATACATCGGCAATTCAAGCTTATAATTTACATTGATGCACAATCAAGATAACAAAACCTCAATATACCCAACTGGTTCAGAAAGTGTATACAATTCAGATACAACATTCTATTCGAGTAATAGCGCGAGTACAAGTCAAAAGTCAAAACAACTAGACTACGCTAGTCTTTACACGTCTCACGCCTCGCTCGTACCCCTGTAAGGAAAACAAAACTAACGGAGTGAGCCAAATCTCAGTGAAGTTCCAAATATCAAACTGGCCATCAAACAAAGTAATAACAGTGTAATAGTGAAATAGCGAGCAAACAAGTCCAATCAAAGAAATAATACTTCAGGTAATCAAGAATATATGGATCATATTCACATGTAAGGATACAGTGGCTCATGTCTCGGCTCCATCCCAGCTTGATCGATTGGTAGTTGACACTCCGTCAACTTTCAAGTGATAACTAGTCCAGAAAGAAAACCCCACTTCACGCCAGTTTCCGTCCACCGATCAACCCCCTTATCCGGGCCCGCACGCCACACGAAACACGGGTGGTAATACTCGAGTATACCGATTAGCCGAGGAGATAACACTCCACTCGACATTACTAGTTACCCAGGGTTTGTTATCTAATCGGCCAGGCCCTTGCCGGCTCGACTCGATTAACTAGCCACAGGGTTTCTGGAATTCCAGGCAAGATATAATTCATACACATGTAAAACAAGTCAATTGAAATTGATGAACAAGTACAAGTGTGAGAACCTATAAATTTCTCAATTTCTAGCCCTTATTTTATTTATTTGCACGCCTTTTACGCATTTTCGTTAGTAGGAAACTTTTCTAGATAATTTTTATGAGTAAATATAGTTTTTAAATAATTTTTCTAGTACCGGTTAGTTTTTGAGAAATTAAGAGTGTATACCGGATGTGGGACCCGCTAGTGCGGAAAGTTCGAAAAAATTCGGCCAGTTAGGTCAAGTTTTGGATACAAGGTTTATTTTAGCAGGTGTTAAGAGATAACTAGAGGTTACTAAATGGATTAGGGTGAGAGGGACAAAAGGATAGCCATGCATTAATGGTGGTAACAAGTGTCACTTGGAGAGTAATTCTTACATTTTGACCACTATTCACCATTTTACCAAATAAACCCAAAAATTGACCAAAAAAATCTCTTCATTTCAAGCTTCTCTTGGCCGAACCTTGCTAGGGAGGAAAGGGAAAAACTCTTCAACTTTCTTCATCTCAAACCTTGCTCAATCCAACAAACCAACCGATTAAACTTGAAAGTTCTCCATAAAAATCCTTCTCTTAATAGTTGTGAGGTAATTAGTGAAGTGGGTTGGAAGATTAAGGTGCTAAATTGCTCCCTTTCTTTGGTTGCTAAGGTGAGTAGCTAAGGGACCTCTCTTTCTTCTCAATAATGCTTAATTAGTGACTTATGTGAGATGAAGTGATGATATTAGGTGTTGTTTCATGATTTTTGGTAGAAATTGGTAAAGTTTTATATTTATTCATGATTTTTCTGTTTTCATATGATTAATATTGTGTGGCCATGAATGATGGTTGGGAATGGTTTAGAATGAAAACTTAGGGTGTAAATTGTGGCTATTTGCGGAAAATTTCCGCTTTGAAAGGAAATTTCGGAAATTAGGGTTGCAATTGAACCCATTCTTCCTGGTACTCTTTCCCCTAGTTAGAGGCTTAATTAGCCTTGGATTAAAACATGAAAGTTGTATGGAATGATATTTTATATATGCCTACAAAATTTTAGGCCAATCGGAGCAACGTATCCTGTGAAAAGAATGAAATACCCCTGCTGCCCTGTTTCTGTCCGAACCTGGTAATCAGCTTTGGTAATTGGTTAGTTTGACCAGGAATACTACTGATTTGGTTGTTGATGTCTTCTTAAGAAATATATCCTGGTATCTTAGCTTTTTTATGGCTTTGGAATCACTTGAATTGGACTTTGGTAGCCTGAATTATGGTTATTTAACCAGAATACGGTTTGTTAACCTGTTTATACGGTTCTGGTTTGGTACATTGAACTTTTGACCTAGTTGCACTACAAACTGGACTGAGTGGCCTTCTTCAACATTGTAGCCCTTTCTGTTAGCTTCGAAACAGTATATATTGTACATCTATCCGATGATCGTAGTTCCGGTTGTGTCCAATACACTTAATGACGTCAAAACTGTTTTTAGGTCTTAGAGCTTAACTTTCATTTCCGGACTTTCCCTAACTTACTTTAGTACTCATACGTTCTAATAGAGCCTTATTTTTTGTAGTATGTGGAATTGGTTTATGACTTGTAATCGAGTCTTATTGTGCTTGTTTGAACCTTTTAGGGCGTGACGGTGATTCAAGACGCTCTTTGGGCGGAAGTGCATGAAATTTCACTTGCTTGCTTGGTGAGTGTACTACTCACTTGCTTGTTACTATGTGGCTTTGTTACATTTGAACTTGATATCTTGAATGCTTATTTGCACCATTGAAACTGATTAAAGTGAGGGTGTACTTGATCGCCCTCACCCCTTTTGTATTATATATGACTGTCTACTGTGGTACTTGAATGGTACATGAAATACTGGATTTGGTGTCGTTTGGACGAGTATCCAACGGCCATTACTGTCACTATGAGCTCAACCCCATTGCACTTGCAAGTCGCGTAGTTTTCTCTTTCTTTTTTTTTTATTTTTTTTTTTTTTCACTTAATAAATAGCAGAAATAATAATGAACAAATTGCCAAAACCAGGGTAATAATATATATAATAATAATGAAAATAATTTAAAAAGCTCAACAACTAAAAACAACAACAAATGGCCTGATTTTTCGGCATCTTTTTTGTTGCATTTTCATTTTTGCATATTTTTCATTTTTCCTTTCAAGGAAAGCATTGACACTCTCTCAATTAGCAAAACGACTAAATCATATTTTTTTTGAATGCTTGTTCTTTTTTCTTTTCTCTTTCAACAAATTCTATGATAAAACTTAAAAATAAAAATAAAACTGGAAACTAAAAACTAAAAATAAACACAACAAATAAAATAAAAAACTAAAAATGAAATGTTATCAAAAATTTGGTGTCTACAGTTTGCCCCTCTTTGTCTGAGTTTTGGAAAAACTTGAGACAAAGAAGTAGACACCAAATACTCACCTGTGTTATTTGGCGGCGAACACGTCTCGAACAATGGACGCTTTAGAAATGGGGACTGACCCCTACACGAAATTTAAAACGGGACTGACCCGAACGAAATTTAAAGACGGGACTGGCCCAAACAGGAACTTAAAACGGGACTGACCCGAACAGAAAAATTAAAATTGGGACCGACTAGAGAAAGAAATTCAAACCATGGGACTGGCCCGAACAAGCTTTAATCACGGGACTGACCCGAATAAGCTTTGAATCGCGGGACTGAGCCGAACAGGCTTTGAATTGTGGGATTGACCCGCATAAGCTTTGAATCGTGGGACTGACCCGAAAATGCTTTTGATCGTGGGACTGACCCGAAAATGCTTTTGATCGTGGGACTGACCCGAAAATCCTTTTGATCGAGGGACTGACCCGAATAAGCTTTTGATCATGGGACTGACCCGAAAATGCTCTTGATCGTGGGACTGACCCGAATAAGCTTTTGATCATGGGACTGACCCGAAAATGCTTTTGATCGTGGGACTGACCCGAATAACCTTTTGATCATGGGACTGACCCGAAAATGCTTTTGATCGTGGGACTGACCCGAATAAGCTTTTGATCGTGGGACTGACCCGAACAGGCTTTGAATTGTGGGACTGACCCGCATGTGCTTTTGATCATGGGACTGACCCGAAAATGATTTTAATCGCGGGACTGACCCGAACAGGCTTTGAATCGCGGGACTGACCCGCGGCTAGTGGCGATGCAAAATGAAATGCGCACTAGTGGGACTGACTTACAGCTAGTGGCAGAGTAAAATAAAAAATGCCTTGACAATCGGTCAGTAGGATTAAACCCGAGCCTGCCGTGATAAAATTTGTGTTGATTTTTGATTGATGATTTTTCTTTTTGCTTTTCTTTTTGACTTTTGAAAATCTTTCCAAAAAATTAATTTGCCCCAGTATGATGAATTTTTGCAATGTGAGTCCAGAGTTGATTCTGTATCGCTATGCTGTTGCATTTTTGATGGAATTTGCTTGCGACATTTTCAATCTGCCTTTGTTCACCGGAGGACCCTTTCCGGCACCGATTCCAGTGCGAGGTGTGATTACTTTCATTTGTGCATGCAGTTTTTCTGCAAAAGAGAAAAGAAAACAAAGAAGTTGCCACCATCATTTGATCCGTTTTCCTTTGAGAATCGTGTAAACATGAGTCTTTCGATGCCTTTATCAACTTTTGTTGCGGCAGCCGATTGGGTTGGATTTTTCACCCTAAGGCTTTTCTGATTTACAAACTGATCAGGTATGTGCTTTGCCATATTGTGAAGTCTGCGTAACTGACTTTGTTGAACCTTAACCCTTTTCAGGAGATGACTGAACCCAAGTATGCTT
>NW_020862768.1:0-25914 GCF_003713205.1 Coffea eugenioides | reverse complement strand
TGAAGTTTCAAAGGGAGTTTCTACACTTGAAACTTGTTATAAATTTCCTTCTTATTTTGTTGGTGACATTCCTTTCCTCGTTGGTCCAAATTCTGATTCCTTACAACCTGATTTTATTCTTCAATTTGAAGGTTCAGAAGCTACTTTTCAATTTGAAGGTTTCAACTACTTTTCAACGTGGGTAAGCTACTTTTTGTTTCCTTGTTCCTTTGATACGAAATATGGGCCGCTTATGGGCCATGTTTTGGGCTGCAAGAGATTGAATCTTTTAGTAATAGTTAGTAGTTTATTTTCTAGATTTCTATTTTATTTGCTAGGAATAAATTCGGTCCAAGACCTCATGTTGAGTTGGATCCGATTTATAGAGTCTAGGCTCACTATAACTTAAGTTGGTTAATTAGCTTTTATTGGGTTATGTTGGGCCAGCTTAAAGCCTTCATTGGATCGATTATAAGCTGACCATTAGATAGTGGATTTGAGTAGTGGAATCGGGCCAAAGGCCTAGCCTAGCCGAGTTAGGGTTTTCAAGTCACTTTAGGTTTTCAAGTTGTATGGCTATATATAGCCAAGGCAAGAGACCTTCATAGGCAGTTTTGAAGATCAATAAAATTGTGAGTTTTCACTTTTCTCTTTCCAAGAGAGCCTCTTTGAATATTTGAGAATCTTTCTCAAGTTATTCAAGTGAACTTATCAATCAAGTAACTCCTTGGTTGTGGCGTTCCTCTACCTATAGTTTGGTTCGCTAATTCATTAGGTAACGGATTGAGATAATATCAATAGTGTTCGTTATCTCGGGGATTAGATTTGGGTCAAATTTCCGCTGCTAAACCGTTGGTGATTCGTTGTCTAGATCGCGTCAAGTGAGTATCACATCAGTTGGTATCCAGAGCTAGGCGACGACATCAAGTATATCCCGTTGAGTTTGTTCGTAAGCTTTCTAGTCAATTTTATTTGGCAATTCTGGTCGTGTCTTCCTTTGTGTCAAGTCCGGTCATTATTACAAAAAAAAAAAAAAAAATTTCTGTCCGCCTTTGTTGTCTTGTTGAGTCACTCTTTGATTTCTTTTGCTTCGTGTCCACTTCGTGCATTACTTGTTGTGTGATTCTGTCTTGAAGCCTGCCTTCAAGTGTAGCCGTGTTTTGTTCGTTGCATATTCTGTTTAAATATCAAACAAAAAAAAAAATTTCTGCGACGGCTAGGGTTTTCACTTGCAACTAGGGTTTCCTTGGGTGCAAGTTTCTTGCCAAATCTGTCCAAACTTTAGTTTATTCCACCAAGTTGTTTTCATTAATTTCCTAAACTGATTTTTGTGGTTAAACTTGTTTGGGGTTGGAATCTTGAAGAGGAACTACAATAATCTAGGGTTTCTTGAGTTCCTTGAAACTAATCTTGAAGTCTTGAAACTTTGATACATGTCTTGATAGTTGTTGGAGGATTGAAGGAGAACATTGGTTTGACATTAAATTCTGGAATTTTACCCAAGAACAGCCGAGTAATTGTGTGTTCTTAGAGTCAAAAAAAAAACAAAAAAAACAAAGGGCATTCGGGTGACAAACCACAAAGGAGGAAGCCGCACTTTTATTTGCCAATTCTGTCTTGTTGCAATTGTTCCAACAAACCAGAAAATTACATCAAGAAAAGCATACTCAAAAGTTTTGACCAACCTCCTCTTGAAAATCTTGCACACCTTGGGTCTTGATCACTTGTATCACCCGTTGAGATTTTTGAGGAACTTGACCATCTTGGTTCTTGAATATTTGCACCTCCCTACGTATAAACAGTTTCTTGTACGTCCTTGCATCCATACGGGGCTTTCTTGGCTTAGGAGTAAACCTCTTGGGAGTTTCTTGAGCAGGCCGCTTGGGGTATTCTTGGGTGACGTTGCTTGAGTCATCTTGTGAAGCCATTGTTTAGCACCAAGCGTCAAAACTGTCCTTGTGTGGAGCAAAGAGGAGAGGGCCGAGTTGTTGTTCTTGAGGGAGAGTAAGGGACGAAAATTTTGAGGGGATTTAAGAAGAGGTAATTCTGGAAAATTTTGGGGTTAGGAAGCTACCAAATCTGGGAAAAAAATTTAGGAAATTCCAGCCGACTTTGAGGGGAATTCAAGAAGACAAGAAATCTGGAAATTTTTTTAGCTACCAAATTCTGTTTTGCAGCCGACTTTGGAAGGTTTAAAAGGAGCAGAAATCTGGAAATCTTTTTAGCTACCAAATTCTGTTTTGCAGCCGGCTTTGGGAGGTTTCAAAAGAGAAGGAAATCTGGAATTTTTTTGGGAACAATTCTGATTTGTTATAGCCGACTTTAGGAAGGTTTTTGGAGAGGGAATCTGGAAAAATTTTGGAAGGTTTTTGGAGAGGGAATCTGGAAAAATTTTGGTAATAATTCTGTTTGGTTAGCCGACCTTAAGGAAATTTCCAAATAAGTCCAACACCTAACTTGTTTCCAAAAATCAATTGGGCAATTAAATAAAGCACTTGGGAACTCCATCATCGTACTTGGACTTTCTTTTTCTTTGTACATCAATTCTTTCCTCTTCCATTCCTTATTCATTACTTGAGCTTTCCATTTCTACTTTTTGTTTCCTTGTTCCTTTGATATGGCGGGGGTATCAGAGAACGTGGGTTTTCGTCTAGATTCGTAATGATACTTGCATACGTCGTGATTATTGTAATTCGCTGCACATGTCTCTTAGTTAGCTTGAAAATGCTCACAATCCGCCATGGGAAACTCAAGGCTTTACTCCAACCACTCCAAACTCTCTAATCAGCATTGTGTCATGAATGGTCGAATTTGGACCTACACAATAAATCACACGATTAGAATTTGTAGGTATAAAATCACTTGACAGCTTACCATTCACATTCACAAGATAAGGATCTTCATAGTGATGCTCAATCAGGTTAGAAAAGTCTGGACATGATTGTGCAAAGTTATAAAATTCATTGCAAGTTGTTGTGGGTATGGCCTATCTTGCACAAATGGAACAAGATCGAGATAGGTAGCTTTTGAACCCTCAAATTGAAGAATAAAACCAGGTTGTAAGGAATCAGAATTTGGACCAATGAGGAAAGGATTGTCACCAACAAAATAAGAAGGAAATTTATAACAAGTTTCAAGTGTAGAAACTCCCTCTGAAACTTCATTATTCCTCCCAACAAGCAAATCAGGCTCATGGTTGACGTTGAACATCAGTGGATGACAAAGAGAGACAACACTTAAGGTGCAAACTCCATGAAAAGTTTGATATTCACCAATGGATTTAGGCATAGAACATGCCAAGATCAACTCAATTTTTCCTTGCTTAACCTGCATAAAAGTAGAAACACTAAACAAAGTAGAGTCAAGATCGTTAGAAAAAACATATGATCTCACATCCTTTCTCACAATCAGTTTATTCTTAGAATTTTTAATCTCTTTTTCATGCTCAGTAGCTGACTTTTTCCCCTCATTATTCTCAACCTCTTTCTCCTTTTCAACTCCCTCAAATTTTACCTCTTCAGTCACAATTCTCTCCTCCAACTCTTTCTTCATACTATAACGCTCATGCTCACTCTTCATGTATGCTAGATCAATACAAAGTTGCCTAGAGTTAAGCGACACAAGCCTGGTACGACGGCCATTAAATGTGAAGGAATACTTATTAGTATATCCATCATATTTGACTTCTCGATTAAACATCCACCATTGTCCCAACAGCACATGCGTCACTTGAATGGGAACCACATCACACAACACCTCATCCACGTATTGACCAATACGAAAAGGAACAATGTGTGCTTAGTAATCCAAATATCACCACTATCACTTTGCAACTTGTAAGGCGAAGATGATCAATGGTTGGAAGATTCAATTTCTCAACCAAGACAGTACTTGCGAGATTAACTTCACAACCCTTATCAATGGCTAAGCTGCAAACTTTATCCTTGATATGGCAACGTGTATAAAACCAATCATTTTTTTGAGCTTTGATGATTTCCAATTGCTCAGTTATCTCACGCAATGCCACAGTATTTACTCCTTTAGGCACAAGATGGTGAAGCTCCAGTTGAGCATTCGTTTGTCTCATACTTTTATTACCTGCAAAACTCAACAAAAATTAGTAGAACAGTCCTCACTCGCTCCCTTACGTGTTTCACTCACTCTCGTGTTTTGCTCAAGTGTTTAAAAACACTCTAATGATCTCACCATTCACTTTCAAATCCCTTGATCGCCCCCTTGAAGAAATCAGAAATTTCCCTCAAGTAGTTCAACCAAACGTCAACCAAGTTTGTCCCCAAAAGTGGTGTATGAGAATCTGGAAATTTGAAGACTAAATGATGACTCAAAACAGCAATTATACAAGCAAGAATTTTTTTCTGATTTAGTCCGCAAAAGGGTGACTTAAATGTTGGTGAAGTTTGACTTCGACAAGGACTCTAAGACTAGATCAGGACGGACTCCTTTTGGACACTTTTAGCAATCTGTAAAAATGACTCAAGATACCAATTTGTGGTGTGGACAGAACGCAAGGTTCGATTGACACAAGAACAAGATGGCGGAAATTTAGAATCCTAGAAGGACTTTACCCACTTTTTGCATGCGGCCGAATTTTCTTTGGAAGTTGGGATCAATGTTTCTTGGGTGATTTTGGGTTATGGGTGTTTTGGTGTTGGCGGCTGGTTTCCCCAATTCAAGCAAGGGAAGTCTGAAGTGGACAGCTTTGGTGGTGGCTAGGGTTTGCCCTAGCAAATCCAAGGCGGTTTGGGTTTCCTTTGTCAAGAAGGTTGCCTATTTCAAGAAGGTTTCTTATTTCTTGTGATCCAACTCTGGTTCCTCTTTCTTTCTTTCTCTTTTTTTTTTTGTTCAACCAGAATGCTTTTCTTTCTTTTGAATTTCAAATCCCACCTTCAAAACACAAGATTTTTGTGTGGTGTTTGTACAAAGGTCAGCCGCAACTCAAGATCAAGAATGGAGGTTTGTTTAGTTTCAAGATTTCAAGTATCAATCCCCCTTATCAAGATATGTATCAAGAGTTCCAAGAAGCAAGGTAAGGTTATCAAGAATTCAAGAACTATTGTAATCAGCCTTTTTATGCAAAACAAAACAATATTCCTAGCCCTCTTGTTCAAAACACTTCGGTATTAAGAAACAACTAGCGACCAGAATTTTGTTTTCGCCTCTTGCATGTGTTTCTTTTCTTCTTTTTTTTTCTTTTGGTGGTTGCTTTACACAACCAGAATGACTCAACAAAACAATAAAAAGACTAAGATCTAGTCAAAACAGTAGCAAGAGATGACAAGACAGATTGCATGCAAGAAACAAGATACAAGAACACAACGACAGCACAAAACCCTAGCGGCTGGATTTTTTTTTTTTGACTCTAAACCAACACAAAACTTCAAGAACAATATAACAAGACACCAAAATAAGAAAGAAACACAAGTTATAATTTTTTTTGGGATGAACAGTGCCGCTACAGTAGCGATGAACAGTATCGCTACAGTGCGGCGCGGTGAACAGTATCGCTACAGCGCGATGAACAGTACGATGCTACAGTATTTTTTTTGAATTACTGAAACAGTAGCGATGAACGATGCTACAGTATTTTTTTTTTTTTTTGAATTGACACACAAACTGATTTGAAACAAGAGTATGTGACTCGAAACACAAAAGAAAAGAAGGATATAACCTGGTGGTTGTCGACTAGCTCTGATTACCACCTGATGTGATACTCACTTGACGCGATCTAGACAACGAATCACCAACGGTTTAGCAGCGGAAATTTGACCCAAATCTAATCCCCGAGATAACGAACACTATTGATATTATCTCAACCCGTTACCTAATGAATTAGCGAACCAAACTATTGGTAGAGGAACGCCACAACCAAGGAGTTACTTGATTGATAAGTTCACTTGAATAACTTGAGAAAGATTCTCAAATATTCAAAGAGGCTCTCTTGGAAAGAGAAAAGTGAAAACTCACAATTTTATTGATCTTCAAAACTGCCTATGAAGGTCTCTTGCCTTGGCTATATATAGCCATACAACTTGAAAACCTAAAGTGACTTGAAAACCCTAACTCGGCTAGGCTAGGCCTTTGGCCCGATTCCACTACTCAAATCCACTATCTAATGGTCAGCTTATAATCGATCCAATGAAGGCTTTAAGCTGGCCCAACATAACCCAATAAAAGCTAATTAACCAACTTAAGTTATAGTGAGCCTAGACTCTATAAATCGGATCCAACTCAACATGAGGTTTTGGACCGAATTTATTCCTAGAAAATAAAATAGAAATCTAGAAAATAAACTACTAACTATTACTAAAAGATTCAATCTCTCGCAGCCCAAAACATGGCCCATAAGCGGCCCATATTTCGTATCATTCGTAATGGGAACCTAGGCTATTCCCGCCCAGGAGAGAAAACCCAGCATGCTTGCCAAGGTGAAAGATGTGAAAAAGGCCTTGCATTCTAATCAGGTTTTATTTATTTTATTTGGCAAAGAATCCTTACTCACTAATGCTCTTGATGCTTCTTTGCCTAGTGTTATTACTAACCTCTTACAGGAGTATCAAGACGTCTTTCCTGAGGATATACCTAATGGATTGCCTCCATTAAGGGGAATTGAACACCAAATTGATTTCATTCTTGGATCTTCCCTTCCAAACAAGGCACCATATAGGACCAATCCTGAGGAAACCAAGGAGCAACAACGACAAGTGGCGGAGTTGCTTCGTACGGGATGGATTAACGAGAGTCTAAGCTCTTGTGCTGTACCAGTTCTACTTGTTCCAACCAGCACTAGTCGGGTTACAATGGCCTTTGATGCCGTTTTTACACATCTTGATGCGTACAACGCGCAGCCCAACCAAACCTTGGTTCACCGGGCGTCCGCTCACGGTCCACCCATAGTCTTGAGACGTCACTTGTGTGGCCATTATCATGGAACTCTTGCTGTCCGCAACATGTATCTACCACCACCACGAGTTTTCCTGGTGTCCCACAAGGGTGTCCTGACCTTTCTCCGCTTGAGAAGGCGACATGCAGGCTGCTTGGTGACTATACACATGCTCTCATCACTTTTGTTTTGTAAGAAGAGTCCTGATTTGGGGACAAATCGCCTTTAAGAGGAGGGGAATGATGAGAATATAGAGACCAAGGCCCATTCCATTCAAGCACATGGGGAATTGGAAGATTCAAGTAAAGACTAGTTCGCGGAGTACTAGCTTATTAATTAGGTTTTTAGTTATCATTATTAGTTGTTTGTTAGCATTAAATAATTTCGGTCAATAACACTTTACCTTTGGCCGAATTCTGAGTCTTAGATTAGTTAATTAGTTGATAGATATTTTCACCCTTAATGAAGGGCAAGGTCGTCCATTGGACATTCTAGGGTTTGAGTCCTGTAAGGCTATATATAGCCTAGGTTTTCATTCATTAGAGAAAAAAATTCAGATTTTATAAAATATATGTGAGTTATTTCACTCTCTCTTGCCTCAAGAGAATTTCCTTTGAATACTTGAGAATTAATCTTAAGTTGTTCAACGAACTTATCAATCAAGTAGTCTCCTTGATTGTGGCGTTCTTCTATCTATACTTTTGGTTCACTAAAGTGGCTAGTCGTGGGTTAAGGAATCTCCTTAGTTCGTGGCTCGTGATTCTAGAAGGGTCAAAGTTCCGCAAAACATCCCAACTTGGTGTTCGTCTAGATCCGTCGCGCATCAAGATTCAATTTCTCAACCAAGACAGTACTTGCGAGATTAACTTCACAACCCTTATCAATGGCTAAGCTGCAAACTTTATCCTTGATATGGCAACGTGTATAAAACCAATCATTTTTTTGAGCTTTGATGATTTCCAATTGCTCAGTTATCTCACGCAATGCCACAGTATTTACTCCTTTAGGCACAAGATGGTGAAGCTCCAGTTGAGCATTCGTTTGTCTCATACTTTTATTACCTGCAAAACTCAACAAAAATTAGTAGAACAGTCCTCACTCGCTCCCTTACGTGTTTCACTCACTCTCGTGTTTTGCTCAAGTGTTTAAAAACACTCTAATGATCTCACCATTCACTTTCAAATCCCTTGATCGCCCCCTTGAAGAAATCAGAAATTTCCCTCAAGTAGTTCAACCAAACGTCAACCAAGTTTGTCCCCAAAAGTGGTGTATGAGAATCTGGAAATTTGAAGACTAAATGATGACTCAAAACAGCAATTATACAAGCAAGAATTTTTTTCTGATTTAGTCCGCAAAAGGGTGACTTAAATGTTGGGGAAGTTTGACTTCGACAAGGACTCTAAGACTAGATCAGGACGGACTCCTTTTGGACACTTTTAGCAATCTGTAAAAATGACTCAAGATACCAATTTGTGGTGTGGACAGAACGCAAGGTTCGATTGACACAAGAACAAGATGGCGGAAATTTAGAATCCTAGAAGGACTTTACCCACTTTTTGCATGCGGCCGAATTTTCTTTGGAAGTTGGGATCAATGTTTCTTGGGTGATTTTGGGTTATGGGTGTTTTGGTGTTGGCGGCTGGTTTCCCCAATTCAAGCAAGGGAAGTCTGAAGTGGACAGCTTTGGTGGTGGCTAGGGTTTGCCCTAGCAAATCCAAGGCGGTTTGGGTTTCCTTTGTCAAGAAGGTTGCCTATTTCAAGAAGGTTTCTTATTTCTTGTGATCCAACTCTGGTTCCTCTTTCTTTCTTTCTCTTTTTTTTTTTGTGCAACCAGAATGCTTTTCTTTCTTTTGAATTTCAAATCCCACCTTCAAAACACAAGATTTTTGTGTGGTGTTTGTACAAAGGTCAGCCGCAACTCAAGATCAAGAATGGAGGTTTGTTTAGTTTCAAGATTTCAAGTATCAATCCCCCTTATCAAGATATGTATCAAGAGTTCCAAGAAGCAAGGTAAGGTTATCAAGAATTCAAGAACTATTGTAATCAGCCTTTTTATGCAAAACAAAACAATATTCCCAGCCCTCTTGTTCAAAACACTTCGGTATTAAGAAACAACTAGCGACCAGAATTTTGTTTTCGCCTCTTGCATGTGTTTCTTTTCTTTTCTTTTCTTTTTCTTTTGGTGGTTGCTTTACACAACCAGAACGACTCAACAAAACAATGAAAAGACTAAGATCTAGTCAAAACAGTAGCAAGAGATGACAAGACAGATTGCATGCAAGAAACAAGATACAAGAACACAACGACGGCACAAAACCCTAGCGGCTGGATTTTTTTTTTTTTGACTCTAAACCAACACAAAACTTCAAGAACAATATAACAAGACACCAAAATAAGAAAGAAACACAAGTTATAAATTTTTTTTTGGGATGAATAGTACCGCTACAGTAGCGATGAACAGTATCGCTACAGTGCGCGCGGTGAACAGTATCGCTACAGTGCGCGATGAACAGTACGATGCTACAGTATTTTTTTTGAATTGAGACACAAACTGATTTGAAACAGTAGCGATGAACAGTATGATGCTACAGTATTTTTTTTTTTTTTTGAATTGACACACAAACTGATTTGAAACAAGAGTATGTGACTCGAAACACAAAAGAAAAGAAGGATATAACCTGGTGGTTGTCGACTAGCTCTGATTACCACCTGATGTGATACTCACTTGACGCGATCTAGACAACGAATCACCAACGGTTTAGCAGCGGAAATTTGACCCAAATCTAATCCCCGAGATAACGAACACTATTGATATTATCTCAACCCGTTACCTAATGAATTAGCGAACCAAACTATTGGTAGAGGAACGCCACAACCAAGGAGTTACTTGATTGATAAGTTCACTTGAATAACTTGAGAAAGATTCTCAAATATTCAAAGAGGCTCTCTTGGAAAGAGAAAAGTGAAAACTCACAATTTTATTGATCTTCAAAACTGCCTATGAAGGTCTCTTGCCTTGGCTATATATAGCCATACAACTTGAAAACCTAAAGTGACTTGAAAACCCTAACTCGGCTAGGCTAGGCCTTTGGCCCGATTCCACTACTCAAATCCACTATCTAATGGTCAGCTTATAATCGATCCAATGAAGGCTTTAAGCTGGCCCAACATAACCCAATAAAAGCTAATTAACCAACTTAAGTTATAGTGAGCCTAGACTCTATAAATCGGATCCAACTCAACATGAGGTCTTGGACCGAATTTATTCCTAGCAAATAAAATAGAAATCTAGAAAATAAACTACTAACTATTACTAAAAGATTCAATCTCTTGCAGCCCAAAACATGGCCCATAAGCGGCCCATATTTCGTATCATTCCCCTCCTCTTAAAAAAAGATTTGTCCTCAAATCGTGTTTGGAAATGAATGGTACTACAAGAGTTGGCAGTATGAAACTTCAAATCTCCACATATTGGCTCTCTTAGAATGGATGATACTTGCATACGTCGTGATTATTGTAATTCGCTGCACATGTCTCTTGGTTAGCTTGAAAATGCTCACAATCCGCCATGGGAAACTCAAGGCTTTACTCCAACCACTCCAAAGCTCTCTAATCAGCATTGTGTCATGAATGGTCGAATTTGGACCTACACAATAAATCACACGATTAGAATTTGTAGGTATAAAATCACTTGACAGCTTACCATTCACATTCACAAGATAAGGATCTTCATAGTGATGCTCAATCAGGTTAGAAAAGTCTCGGACATGATTGTGCAAAGTTATAAAATTCATTGCAAGTTGTTGTGGGTATGGCCTATCTTGCACAAATGGAACAAGATCGAGATAGGTAGCTTTTGAACCCTCAAATTGAAGAATAAAACCAGGTTGTAAGGAATCAGAATTTGGACCAATGAGGAAAGGATTGTCACCAACAAAATAAGAAGGAAATTTATAACAAGTTTCAAGTGTAGAAACTCCCTCTGAAACTTCATTATTCCTCCCAACAAGCAAATCAGGCTCATGGTTGACATTGAACATCAGTGGATGACAAAGAGAGACAACACTTAAGGTGCAAACTCCATGAAAAGTTTGATATTCACCAATGGATTTAGGCATAGAACATGCCAAGATCAACTCAATTTTTCCTTGCTTAACCTGCATAAAAGTAGAAACACTAAACAAAGTAGAGTCAAGATCGTTAGAAAAAACATATGATCTCACATCCTTTCTCACAATCAGCTTATTCTTAGAATTTTTAATCTCTTTTTCATGCTCAGTAACTGACTTTTTCCCCTCATTATTCTCAACCTCTTTCTCCTTTTCAACTCCCTCGAATTTTACCTCTTCAGTCACAATTCTCTCCTCCAGCTCTTTCTTCATACTATAACGCTCATGCTCACTCTTCATGTATGCTAAATCAATACAAAGTTGCCTAGAGTTAAGCGACACAAGCCTGGTACGACGGCCATTAAATGTGAAGGAATACTTATTAGTATATCCATCATATTTGACTTCTCGATTAAACATCCACCATTGTCCCAACATCACATGCGTCACTTGAATGGGAACCACATCACACAACACCTCATCCACGTATTGACCAATACGAAAAGGAACAAGTGTGTGCTTAGTAATCCAAATATCACCACTATCACTTTGCAACTTGTAAGGTCGAAGATGATCAATGGTTGGAAGATTCAATTTCTCAACCAAGACAGTACTTGCGAGATTAACTTCACAACCCTTATCAATGGCTAAGCTGCAAACTTTATCCTTGATATGGCAACGTGTATAAAACCAATCATTTTTTTGAGCTTTGATGATTTCCAATTGCTCAGTTATCTCACGCAATGCCACAGTATTTACTCCTTTAGGCACAAGATGGTGAAGCTCCAGTTGAGCATTCGTTTGTCTCATACTTTTATTACCTGCAAAACTCAACAAAAATTAGTAGAACAGTCCTCACTCGCTCCCTTACGTGTTTCACTCACTCTCGTGTTTTGCTCAAGTGTTTAAAAACACTCTAATGATCTCACCATTCACTTTCAAATCCCTTGATCGCCCCCTTGAAGAAATCAGAAATTTCCCTCAAGTAGTTCAACCAAACGTCAACCAAGTTTGTCCCCAAAAGTGGTGTATGAGAATCTGGAAATTTGAAGACTAAATGATGACTCAAAACAGCAATTATACAAGCAAGAATTTTTTTCTGATTTAGTCCGCAAAAGGGTGACTTAAATGTTGGGGAAGTTTGACTTCGACAAGGACTCTAAGACTAGATCAGGACGGACTCCTTTTGGACACTTTTAGCAATCTGCAAAAATGACTCAAGATACCAATTTGTGGTGTGGACAGAACGCAAGGTTCGATTGACACAAGAACAAGATGGCGGAAATTTAGAATCCTAGAAGGACTTTACCCACTTTTTGCATGCGGCCGAATTTTCTTTGGAAGTTGGGATCAATGTTTCTTGGGTGATTTTGGGTTATGGGTGTTTTGGTGTTGGCGGCTGGTTTCCCCAATTCAAGCAAGGGAAGTCTGAAGTGGACAGCTTTGGTGGTGGCTAGGGTTTGCCCTAGCAAATCCAAGGCGGTTTGGGTTTCCTTTGTCAAGAAGGTTGCCTATTTCAAGAAGGTTTCTTATTTCTTGTGATCCAACTCTGGTTCCTCTTTCTTTCTTTCTCTTTTTTTTTTTGTTCAACCAGAATGCTTTTCTTTCTTTTGAATTTCAAATCCCACCTTCAAAACACAAGATTTTTGTGTGGTGTTTGTACAAAGGTCAGCCGCAACTCAAGATCAAGAATGGAGGTTTGTTTAGTTTCAAGATTTCAAGTATCAATCCCCCTTATCAAGATATGTATCAAGAGTTCCAAGAAGCAAGGTAAGGTTATCAAGAATTCAAGAACTATTGTAATCAGCCTTTTTATGCAAAACAAAACAATATTCCCAGCCCTCTTGTTCAAAACACTTCGGTATTAAGAAACAACTAGCGACCAGAATTTTGTTTTCGCCTCTTGCATGTGTTTCTTTTCTTTTCTTTTTTTTTTCTTTTGGTGGTTGCTTTACACAACCAGAACGACTCAACAAAACAATGAAAAGACTAAGATCTAGTCAAAACAGTAGCAAGAGATGACAAGACAGATTGCATGCAAGAAACAAGATACAAGAACACAACGACGGCACAAAACCCTAGCGGCTGGATTTTTTTTTTTTTGACTCTAAACCAACACAAAACTTCAAGAACAATATAACAAGACACCAAAACAAGAAAGAAACACAAGTTATAAATTTTTTTGGGATGAACAGTGCCGCTACAGTAGCGATGAACAGTATCGCTACAGTGCGCGCGGTGAACAGTATCACGCGACGTCTTAATTTTTTTGAAAACCTGGTGGTTGTCGACTAGCTCTGATTACCAACTGATGTGATACTCACTTGACGCGATCTAGACAACGAATCACCAACGGTTTAGCAGCGGAAATTTGACCCAAATCTAATCCCCGAGATAACGAACACTATTGATATTATCTCAACCCGTTACCTAATGAATTAGCGAACCAAACTATTGGTAGAGGAACGCCACAACCAAGGAGTTACTTGATTGATAAGTTCACTTGAATAACTTGAGAAAGATTCTCAAATATTCAAAGAGGCTCTCTTGGAAAGAGAAAAGTGAAAACTCACAATTTTATTGATCTTCAAAACTGCCTATGAAGGTCTCTTGCCTTGGCTATATATAGCCATACAACTTGAAAACCTAAAGTGACTTGAAAACCCTAACTCGGCTAGGCTAGGCCTTTGGCCCGATTCCACTACTCAAATCCACTATCTAATGGTCAGCTTATAATCGATCCAATGAAGGCTTTAAGCTGGCCCAACATAACCCAGTAAAAGCTAATTAACCAACTTAAGTTGTAGTGAGCCTAGACTTTATAAATCGGATCCAACTCAACATGAGGTTTTGGACCGAATTTATTCCTAGCAAATAAAATAGAAATCTAGAAAATAAACTACTAACTATTACTAAAAGATTCAATCTCTTGCAGCCCAAAACATGGCCCATAAGCGGCCCATATTTCGTATCATTACGATTACATCAAGTAATCCCACGACAAGCATTAGGGTAGGGCCTTTGATTTTGTTTTGATGATTCAGTCTCGTCTTTGAATATGTTCTATTCATAACAGGCAACGGGCCCATTAGCATCCGCTTCGGGCCATCGAACTGAGTTGAAATTGCAAAGCTAAAGGCCTATTATATTCGTTTGTATTGAGTTGACATTCAGCAGGGAAAGATTGGGCACTGGAAAGGCGGTTATGATATACTATAACAAAATCTTTATATTTATTAAATATACTATCCATTTTTCTTTGAAAGATTGCTGGGGCATTTTTTTAAGCCAAATGGCATTACTAACCATTCAAAATGTCCTAAGGGACATGTAAGAGCTATCCATTCTATACTGTCTAAATGCATCCTAACTTGCCAAAATCCTGATTTACAATCAAATTTGCTAAAAATATATCTATATTGTATTCTATTTATTAACTGATTTTTATCTGGTATATCATAACTTTCTTCTTTAGTGTTATCATTTAATATTTTATAGTTAATTATCATTCTAATTTTTCCTCTAACTATTTCACTGTGTTTTTTGACTATGAATGTTGCACTTCTATGTGGACTTTCGCTCCTCCTAATTATTTTTAATTTATTTAAATCTCGTATATGCATTTCAAATTCTTTAATATCATCATTACTAGCTTCTATTTTTGTTGTGCTAATTTTTAGATTAGGATTTAATAATTCTAATTTACAAACTGTTTTATCTTTTTCCCAATGTATGGTAGGGTTCTCTCCAAAAATTTCTAATTTTTCTAACTTACTTATTAAATTATCTATATCTTTATGCCCTGTTTCTAACAGATTATAAATTTTTTCATTTTCTATTAAATCTAAACTTATTTCTATTTCATCAAATTCTTCTAAATTTATGTCTTCTATTGCTTCTATGTTATTTATTTCTATATGTTCAAAGGACTTGAGCCTTATATTTCTATTTCATTTTCTAACAGATTATACGTTTATGAGTCATTCACAGGACTTTGGGTTGTTACTTATGTTCTTAACCTTTTGACATAATATTGTATATTTGATATTTCTTATATATATTAATATATTTTGACACATAACTCATTAGTATTATATATTTAGATGTATAATTATATACGCCAAAATATGAACATATTATATATATAATTATATACTATATATAGATACAAATTAAAGAGCTGGACCTATATTGAATTTGAGCCTAATAAGGCCTAACCTCAATTGACACTTAATTTGGATCTAATATTCAGGATCAAACCCAGGCTGCCTCAATAAAAAGTTAAGCTCATTGGGCTTTTTTTGGACCGAGTGGGTTGAGTGCGGATTGGTCCGATTCCATTAACAGCCCTAATTTTATTAATCGTCTAACTGGATTAATCATCGGGTGGAATACCCATGAGTATAGCTGGTAAACAAACCCATTTAACTAAATTTACTCATACCCGCCCATGAATAGATGGATATAGGCATCTTATGTTTTTACATATAGGTATAAATAGGTTATCCAATTATACTCGTTTATATATATGAGTATTATTAGGTAACTCACCAATCCAATTAACCCATTTAAAGTTGTTTTCTCCAAGTCTCCTATCTTTCCCTACCCAATTACATTTAAAAGAAATTTGAGGCTTGCTTTTGATTAGTGAACTCATTGTTGGAGATTTTCATGCATTAATGTTGTTGAAACCTTGTATATAGTGGAATATTTTAATTTTTAGGCTTAACAAACATTTGATGCATTCTTGACGCAAATAGATATCTTCCTTAATTTTTTTTAGATTTTTCATTTTGTCATGATGGTAACTACTTTCGTTTCATTATTATTATTATTTGTTGGTTTTATCTTATCATTTTATTTTCTCGTAGTTTGTTAACTTACTCACTTTCAGCATTATCAATTTTATGATAAGTTTTAGCCTCCTTCATACCTTTCCAAAATAAAATTTTAAATTTACACATGAACAAAATGCTAGTAATTCAAAATTTTTGGATTAAATTTTTATGTTAACTTTCATAGTATTTAATTCAAAATTTTAAATTCTTATTGTTCACTTGTTAAATAATATGTAATTTTGCGACATAGAGCATGGATGGGAAAAAATTGGTACTTAGGTATATTGAGCATTATAAGTAAATATTTAAAACTAATGATGATTGCAAAGGGTGATATAAATTGATAATTTAGTTTGTAAAAATGAATTTAGAGAAAGTTAAAATAAGTAGATTATAAATGAAGAATTGAGTTATCCAACTCATTTTTTGATTTATTTATTTATACTCATCTAATTAAATGAATATAAATGGATATAAATGGATTGATTTACTTATATTTATTACTCATTTTAACTAATACAAATTCGTCCAAATTACCCATTTTGACGCCTATATCCACGAGTATTAAGTTTTACTCTAGTCATTTAGTTGGAAATGCACGGTCACTTAGTCGCTCAGCCATAGCGATAGAAAATGCAGAAAAGATAAAGAGAGAGAAAAAAAAATAACAAACAACAAATAAACACGCATAAATATCAACAACAAACATCACTAATAAAAAAGTCTAAAACGTTAAAACCCTTAATAAAGCTCGAAAAAAGCTTTTCTTTCCCCACTTTCATTTTAGTCCTTTCTTCCCATTAGCTTATGCCTTCTTGTTCTTCATCTCTTTCTTCGTTTTCATCTTATTTTCTTCCAAGGATCTACTGCCCCCTTCCCCAAAATCCCGTGAAAACTAGCCTCCTCATCTCAGTTGGAGTTGGATTGGAAAGTTCGATTGAGACGGAAACTAGTACAATTTTGTCGAGGAAAAATCCTTAGATTCGATAGACTTAGAAGCTGAATTGATTCAAATTGAATTATGCGGCTTCCTTGTTGTACAGTGTGTCAAAATCGATACAACGAGGATGAGCGGTGCCCTTTGTTACTGCAATGCGGCCATGGCTTCTGCAAGGACTGCCTCTCTAAAATGTTCTCTGCGTCCCTGGAAACCACCCTTTCTTGCCCCAGATGCCGCCACATCTCCACCATCGGCAACTCTGTCACTGCCTTGAAGAAGAACTATGCGATCCTTGCGTTGATCAACGACTCTTCGGCCTCTGTGACGGCCGCCAGCAACTATTTCAGCGAGGAGGAGGAGGAGGATGAGGATGATGATGACATGGATGAACGGGGTGGGAAACTCTTCTCTTTTGGCACCAGTAATACTAATCATAGTAGCTATAATCACGATGATGAGGTGGATGACGAAGTAGCGGCAGCAAGAAGGCGGCGAAGGGGGGCCCACGCTGCCACCAGCTGCGGAAGTGGGCGGATTGAGGTGGGGATGCATCAAGGGCTGAAGTTACTGAGGAGGATTGAGGGGAATGGGAATAGGATTAATGGGGTTAGTACTAGTAGGAGGAGTGCGGTGGTGGAAACGTGGGCGGCGGTGATGGTTGGGAGCAATGGTAAATGCCGGCATAAAGTGGCAGTGAAAAAGCTGGCAGTGGGGGAGGAGATGGATATAGTTTGGGTTCAGGGGAAACTGGATGGGCTGAGAAAAACCTCAATGTGGTGCCGGAATGTGTGTGCGTTTCACGGTGCAACCAGGATGGAAGATGGGAGTTTGGGTTTAGTAATGGATAGGTGTAAAGGGTCGGTGCAGACTGAGATGCAGAGGAACGAAGGCCGCCTCACTCTTGAACAAATCCTTAGGTAGCTGTCCATCTTTCTTGCTCTGTGCATGGGGATGTATGGGTTGAATGTTGAATGTTGACTCATTTCTTTTCGTGATGATGATTCTTATTGTTTTTGGCCAAATTTTGGACAAAGCTTTCCTTGTGGTAAAATGTGCAAAAGGAAAGAAAGCGTAAGAATTGATAATTGTGGGTTCTATAGTAGCATATAATTTTATTTAATTGCTTTCAGATGCATTGGATTCTAGGTTCTTCCAAAATGACTGGAATTGTGAAAGGTTGGCATTTAGTTTTCAGTTCGGTTTGGAAGTGTTTCCTTTCATTTTGTCATAGATGTTGGTTAGGACCATCTTTGAATTCATGGTTAGCCATCTCAGCATAACCGGAATGGAGGGCACCGGGACGATATCGATTCTCGAATTGTGGATAATTTTATATTCGCAGCGATTCGCTCTGACTTGGCCGATATTGACCGATTCGAATCCGTGATGCATGGAATCAGCCAAAATATCCGAGTCAACTCGGAGTCGACTTGGATATTTTTTCAAATTGTGCTTTTTATGATATTTTTAATTTTAAATAATTTTTTAAGATTTTTTGGAAAATTTTATGTACTATAATATGTGTATTACTCGATATCCAACCGATATATTGCGACGGATGTGGAACAACAGTGACCACGATGCGCGACGGCGAACCATGTCTTTCATGGTTAGGAGTTTCGAAGAAACTCATGTTGGTCAAGGCATACATTTGAAGTTGTGCTCAAATTAACTAGTTCCAGGCTTTTGGCTATAGCCTTTTCAATCTGATATGATAGTTGTAGAGAAATTACCTTTCCCTGTTTGTGACGATGACGGTCAATCCATGGGCATCAAGCAGGGTCTTTAGGGTTTAAAACAAAGGATTTAATGGATCATTTGCTCTGAGTTATTTTATTCACTGTTAGTGCACTAGACAATTCCTTTATTTTCTATAAAAGCAGCAGGGCAATTATTGTTTACAGCTTGTCATTGGATGATTGTGTAATTAGTAACACATATCTGCTTTGTTCTTAGTCTTGATAGATTATTTCAACTGAACTTTCCAGGGATCTTCTATTATGAATTTCGAGTATAGTTTCTATGTAGACCTTAAAATTTAGGTAGGGTATCACTTGGTACTTCGACTGTTGTCTTACAAAATTTATTTCTGATCCTCATATTCTAAAAAATTGACTAATGAAAAAGTTATTACCAAAAAAAAGACTGTAGGAGAGATTTTTCTCTTAGTAGCTATTGACAGAATTAGTTACTACAATATCATATACAATAATCATGTTGGAGAATTATAGTAGAGCAAATCATTTTGTTCCTTGTTATGCGTTAAATCAAAATTAGATGTAGGTGGGTTCCATGGGGCCTGGTTTTCATATGGCTGTTCGTTAGACTGCAGTTTATTTTCTTTGTAGCTGACTCTAACTGACATACTAATAATTTATCTCTTTTGTGGTACGGGTAACCGTTCCTGCAATAGCTCTGTGATAATGACCTTACCTACTCAAGGAAATCTTGGTTGTGGGTGAACTTAAATGATCATTAGGCCTCTTGGGCTTTCAGAATTGGATAATTGTCTTCAATCACAGTTGCACGTGTTTATTCGCTCAGAAAAATTACCTTAATCAGCTAATTTTGCCATGCCAAGTGCTGGGTTTACTGAATTGGACGATTTTCTTCTATCACTTTAGCACTTCTTTGTTTGCTCAAAAAAAATTAACTTAACCAGCTAACTTTTCCATGCCAAGGAGTTAAAAATTTACGCACTAAATGAATCAAAGGATTTATAGTTCATAGGTTGTGAAATATATTTGACTTTTGACCAAACTTATAGTTCATAGGTTGTGAAATATATTTGACTTTGGACTATACTTTTCAATCTTTTTTCTATTGTTTTGTAGTTCGTATGATTGTGTCTTGACGTACTTATCATCTCTGGCTGCAGGTACGGGGCAGACATTGCTCGTGGTGTGGCTGAGCTGCATGCAGCTGGCATTGTTTGTATGAATATCAAATCATCCAATCTTCTTCTGGACTCAAATGGTCATGCTGTTGTTTCTGATTATGGGCTTCCAGCAATTCTTAAAATGCCTGCATGTAGGAAAGCTCGATCAGAGGGTGAGTCTGCAAGGGTGCATTCATGCATGGATTGCACAATGCTTAGCCCAAATTATACTGCTCCTGAGGCATGGGAGCCTGTGAAGAAATCACTTAATCCCTTTTGGGATGATGCAATTGGCATTTCTCCAGAATCAGATGCCTGGAGCTTTGGTTGTACATTGGTGGAAATGTGCACTGGTTCTATCCCGTATGTCAATGAATATCTTTACTGTTGCCATTAATCTTCTACTATGTGTACAATTTAAGGGCTATGACTGCTGGAAATTCCTCGTTCACACTATTTCTGCAGGTGGGCTGGGTTAAGTGCAGAGGAAATATATAGAGCAGTTGTGAAGGCACGGAAGCAACCTCCTCAATATGCAAGTGTTGTAGGTGTTGGCATTCCAAGGGAATTATGGAAGATGATCGGTGAATGCTTACAGTTTCGGCCATCTAGAAGACCAACTTTTAGTGCAATGTTAGCAACATTTCTTCATCATTTGCAAGAGATACCTTGCAGTCCTCCTGCAAGCCCTGAAAAGTAGGAACTCTGGGATGAAATTTTTTGTCTCCCCTTATAATTTGCTCTGATGTGTTTATATACCAGTATCTAGTCAATGTTGATACTTAAACTATGTGTATGATTGCAGTTTAACAATACTAGATAATCTTGCTTTAATATTGTTTTAATTCCTCTTTAATTTATCTGTTATATGTGCTTATGATCTATATCTCATGCATTATTGCATTTCAGCTTATTGTCAACTCAGATCTGTATGGTCAATTTGATATGTAGTGACTTGGCAAAATATCCAATGGCAAATGGAATGAAATCGTCTAATTTAATTGACTTGGATCTTCACCAAGATAACACTAACCTTCTTCACCGGCTTGTCTCTGAAGGCGATCTAAATGGTGTCCGGTTAGTCCGCTTTACTCTTTATGTCTCTTAGAAAATTCAATTGATGACAATCTTTATCATGAATATTGTTATTATTACTTGCATTGGTTTTGGACTGTCTTTTCCCTTGTTTTGCTTCGAATTTCATGGTTTGCTGTCATTCAACTTCAATTTATCAAGAGATAGATTTGCCTAATTATTCTTGTACCCCCTACAAATTTCTGTAGAGAGTTGCTTGCCAGGTCTGCATCAGGACAGAATGGTAGTTTGTTATGTTCTTTACTAGAAGCACAGAATTCTGATGGTCAGACTGCTCTTCACCTGGCTTGTAGACGGGGTAGTGTGGAACTTGTTGAGGCAATTTTGGAGTACAAAGAGGCTAATGTAGATGTTCTAGACAAAGATGGTGATCCTCCGCTGGTGTTTGCATTAGCTGCTGGATCACCTGAATGTGTCCATGCTCTCATCCAGAAGAATGCTAATGTCAAATCTGTACTGAGGGAAGGCCTTGGACCATCAGTTGCCCATGTTTGTGCCTATCATGGCCAACCACAGTGTATGCGAGTAGGTTTCTCTTTGCCTTACGTATAATACTAGTGTGGAAAAGAAGAAGCAAAGTTTATCTGTAGGAGGGAGGGGAATAAGAAATGCATTGTGACGTTAAATTTGTGCATTTTGCAGTATAGATTATAGTTTCAATATAGGCCCACATTGCTTGATGTTGAAATCAAGACGCATAAGTTCATCTGACTGTTGTTTGCTCGTTGACATTTTCTGCTTTTTGTGCTTATTGCCAAGGTTTTGGTTCATCTTTCCATGGATGATTACAGGAGTTATTATTGGCTGGGGCTAATCCAAATGCAGTAGATGATGAGGGTGAATCTGTACTTCATAGAGCTGTTGCCAAGAAATATACGGAGTGTGCTATTGTGATATTGGAAAATGGAGGATGTAAATCAATGAGTTTTCAGAACTCAAAAGATTTGACGTATGTAGAAATGATTCTTCTTTGCTTTCATTCCATGTTTCACACCACTAGTTGGTTTGTGCTTGTTAATGTGCAGGAGCCAAAACATCATAGCTGGATAGTTGGCTTCGGTTTTTTATTTGAAGTCATGATCCAAGGATGATTTAATGCATTAGTTCAAACTTTAAGTATGATATCTTAGCAGATCAGTGTCTTTCCCATTCTAATTGTGATAGTTAAATCAAAATAGTGCATGTGTCTTGAAAGAGATGCTTACTGGAGTTTACTTATTCTTCACCATGGCAATAAGGGATATACTTAATTTCCAGAAAACCTAAAAGGAACCCTTTTCTGGTTGCCAGGAGAATTCTGTGAATAATCTATGGTTTCTGTACGTGTTTGGCTTTATTTGAATGATTGCCGCTTCCCGTACTACCTTATAGTTGTACTTTACCCATAGCTTTTGCATAAAAAGCTTTGAGGTTAGGACAGTTTTATCATTCAAAATTGAAGCCAAGTACTGGTGGTGTCGAGTATGAAGGCTTTCTCGAGTCACAAAGACTAGCAAGGGCAAAGAAATTGGGAATAAAATGTCTGGTTGGAATCCCTATAGTGTGTGGTTTGTGATTTGCAACAGACGGTTCTATGATGCCAACATGTAGTCGTTTTCTGATATTCTACATTTAAGAAGAAGAATATTAAAATAGGACTGAATTTGTTGAAAGTAATGCAACAGAGTCAGTTAAAGCAGGTGTAAGGCCTGAATGTTGATAAGTATTCAGCATCAATAGATCTTTGAGTACGTCGATGAATGTTATTGCAATGTTAATGTCAAGAATATTGTTTATTGATTTGCTGGTGCAAATTTAAAGTCTTTTTACTTTACAGACCACTGCATTTATGCATAATGACGTGGAATGTAGCAATTGTCAAAAGATGGGTGGAGCTTGCATCCAGGGAAGAGATTGCTGATGCCATTGATATTCCAAGCCGTGTTGGGACTGCTTTATGCATGGCTGCTGCCCTGAAAAAAGAACATGAAGCTGGTAAACTAGACTACAATTTACCTTTCTTTTGATTAAGTACCTGGTACAAATGAATTGAAGTAATTTTGTTATGTTCATTTTCATTTTCTTCTTTGGTCAAGAAAAATCTCATGCAAGTTCTGTAATACTGGATTAATGCTTGTATCTAGCAGCAGGGAGAGAACTTGTACGGATACTGCTAGCTGCTGGAGCAGATCCAACAGCTGAAGACAACCAACATGGAAGAACAGCTCTGCATACTGCAGCTATGATTAATGATGTTCAGTTGGTCAAGGTATGCATCGTGATTTTATTCAAGTAAAACAAAAAATGTAAGCAAGCTAGGTGACAGTTACATGTGGTCCATGTGGATGTTGTTTGTTCCTTTCTTGCATTTGACCCAAGTATTTTGAGATCGAATTGTGATTTACTGAATTTAGACATTACTGAGTATATATTTCTAATTTTTAACTCGTGTCATACCTTTCGTGAATATACTTGACTAGGTAATTCTTGATGATGGAGTTGATGTAAACATCAGGAACATGCACAATACGATACCTCTCCATGTTGCATTGGCTAGAGGTGCAAAATCATGTGTTGGATTGCTTTTATCTGCTGGGGCAAATTGTAATCTGCAGGTTGTTTTTGTATTTCTTGCATAAAGCTTTATAAGATCTGACTTCTGTGGCACTGTGGAATTAAGCAGCAAAATGTACTAAAGTTCAAAGAACCCAACGTGCATGTCAGGCTTAATGCCAATCGGGAACTTTGTTAAGAAGAGCTTTGCTGGGGAATGTTTACCTAGAAAGTATTAGTCTTAAGGTTTTTACATTGTTTAAGTCATTGGTAAATGACATTTACATAATGAATAAATGTACATCTTTGAATATCAAATCTCAAATAAGTCAGTAGCTAATATGTAAAATTATGACTCCTTATTTGACATAATAAGGAAATAAAAATACAACATAATAATGACAAAATCTGAATTTTTTTTATCTGGTGTTTAAGTGCTATCTTTATCTTTTACATGGTGCATAGAAGACCTTGAAAGCAAGCTGCTTTTGCCACAATGGGCTTCCTCAAGTAGTGGGTTCCTAAAAATTACTTTCCAAAAACTTGCTTTTTATCAAAATGGATTCTCTTTCCAGGAAGCACTTTCAAATGGATTACAGAGCACCCCCACTACTTTTTCTCGATTTTACGATGCAAGGTTCATTTCCCTGAGTTCCTTTTGGCAAATAAACATAGTAATTTGAGAAAAAATTGGATGATTTTACACCATTAAGTGTAGCATTGAAGATTTTTAAACTCTTGTTTTTACCATACTCTGCATTTTTCCAATTATACTTTCTTAGCATGATGGTTCTGCAGCAAGTAGCAGAGAAATCTTGTCTTTATGGACTAATCATTAAGCAAAGTAGCATTTTTTATCTTGCATGTCTTGATTCCATTTCATCTCGCAGACGATTGTTAGCACAAAAAGACTAACATCTTTCGTAGATTATGGTTCTTTTTTTTTTTTTTTTATTCTTTAACTTTTTAATTGGATGCAGCTCTTCTTAATTTACTTATGTCTGAAATTCCTACTGAAATGGTTGATGTCCAAAACAGGACTTGTTTAGATAAATTTTCCTAATTTGTGGTTGATAAGCCGCTGGTTGTTTGTAGTTTGACTATCATTTTAACCTCTGGAATTGAAGATAATAGAAGTAATTGACTTTCCTTTTGTCTATTGGAGTAAACATGGTTTTGGTAATAGATGCAAATGAGGCAAGTAATATTGCACTGTCAAAATTATACCTGGATTTCAATATGCTATGGTACTGCTGGTGGCTCATCCGCAACTTAAGCATTGGAGGGAATAATCTATATAGATTTTTGTAGGATTATCTTAAATAATAAGATATTTGTTTTTCTTTTTAGGGGCAGGGAACAAATCTTTTTTTTTTTTCTGAGCGTAAATAATTTTCAAAATTTTGGTGTTTGTTGCTGCCTGCCGCCAACTTCCACTCGGGAATTTGACTCTACTAGAATTTCACAATCAGTTTATATTTGTGAACGATATTTGCTGGACTTTCAATTCATATATACTTTTAGGTGCTCTGTTTCATATGTTCTGTCAAATGTCAGGATGATGATGGTGACAATGCCTTCCATATAGCAGCTGATGTAGCAAAGATGATACGTGAAAATCTTGAGTGGATCATTGTAATGCTTAGGTATCCTGACGCTGCTGTCGAAGCCAGGAATCATAGGTAATTCTTACCCTTTCAATGGTTTGATTCACATAAACAAAAACTCCATTTTGGAGTCCACACTCATGTTGTTTTTAGAATGGCATTTGCTGCTGAATTTGCCATATAAATGTTTTGGTGGTGCCTGGCAGTGGTAAGACATTATGCGACTACTTGGAGGCTCTTCCGAGAGAATGGATTTCTGAGGATTTGATGGAGGCACTGATGGCGAAAGGAGTACATTTGTCTCCCACAATGTAATCAGTGTCATTTGAATTTTTAGTGCTATTTCATATTTTTGTCACTTTTTTATTGAAACGATGATCGGCATTTTGTTTCTGTGAATACTATGTAGTTATCAAGTTGGAGATTGGGTAAAATTCAAGAGAAGCGTTACAGCTCCTACATATGGGTGGCAAGGAGCTAAACATAAAAGTGTTGGTTTTGTGCAAAATGTCCCAGATAAGGACAATCTCATTGTGTCATTTTGTTCTGGGGAAGCACGAGTACTAGCAAATGAAGTTGTTAAAGTGATTCCGCTGGATAGGGGACAGCACGTACAACTAAAGCAAGAGGTCAAAGAACCAAGGTCTTCATTAACTGATCCCTGTTCTAAAATTAATTGTATGCATTGATAGGTGTTTAGCATTCAATAACTTTTGGTGTTGTGACTATTTGACAAACATCTCTTTAGTAATGTAAAATATTGAAGCAAGTTCTTGGCTACTACAGTGCCTGTTCTTATCATTCTCCATTTAAACATGTGAACAATTTTTTTTAAGGGTTTAGCTTGATGGCTTTTCAACTGTTCTGTGATCTCTTAGATCCATGCTCATAGTTTTCTGTGAATATGACGATTCATTGATGCAGCAGCACTTAGTTTATTGTGATTGCAGTTGAGATGGTTCATTCAGGTGAAATGGATGGTAGCATGTGTCAGAGATGTCTGGCACGTATCATGGATTTTAAGAGTTTTGAGTG
>NW_020862767.1:0-7064 GCF_003713205.1 Coffea eugenioides | reverse complement strand
TGCGTTGGCAAAGGCATGGGCACGATGCTACACGGATGGCGTCCAAAACGCACGATGGCCGTTGCCTTGCATTGGCCAAGGCATGGGCACGATGCCACACCGACGGCAAGAAAAATGAACGACGGTGCCCCTCGTGGCTAGGCGGTGGCCCAACGGCCGCACGACGGCCGTTGCCACGCATTGGCTAAGGCATGGGCACGACGGCCGTTGCCTTGCATTGGGCAAGGCTTGGGCACGATGCCACACCCCCGGCATGAAAAACGCACGACGGTGCCCCTCGTGGCTAGGCGGTTGCCCAACGGCCGCACGACGGCCGTTGCCTTGCATGGGCCAAGGCATGGGCACGACGGCCGTTGCCTTACGTTGGCCATGGCATGGGCACGACGGCCGTTGCCTTGCATTGGGCAAGGCTTGGGCACGATGCCACACCGACGGCATGAAAAACGCACGACGGTGCCCCTCGTGGCTAGGCATATAACAAAAATTCCATACTTAAATTTCTTTTTTATTATTGACGAGCTACAGCAATTGCACCTATTAAAGCAACTAAAAGAATTATTGAAACGAGTTCAAATGGAAGAAAAAAATCTGTTGATAAATGAACTCCAATTTGTTGACTATTAGTTATCAAATCTTGCTCTAGAATCTGGTTTGATTTTGTAGTCCAAATAATACCGTACCATGACATATCTGGAATAGTAGTAATTAGTGAAATAAAAAGACCTGTACAAACCACCGAAGTAACTCCATCCCCAATAGTCCAAAGATGAAAATCTTTGTAATATTCTGAGCCATTCATGAACATCACAGCAAAAATGATTAAAACATTTATAGCTCCTACGTAAATAAGCAGCTGCGCAGCAGCTACAAAGTAGGAGTTCAATAGAATATAGAATAAAGATATACAAACAAGAACGAATCCCAATGAAAAGGCAGAATAAATTGGATTGGGAAGTAATACCACTCCTAGACCTCCTAAGATTAGACCCGACCCCAGAAAGACTAAAAGAAAATCGTGTATTGGTCCAGGTAAATTCATTTAAAAAATATATAAATTGAGATATTTCATGAGTTTATTGATCTGAGCAGAAAAAAAAGAAGTGATTCTATTTTTTATGGTACTCCTTAACTAAATGAAATTTAAATGGGTCTGGGTTGATATAGATAGTGTTATTGGAGTATTCTAATTCAATATCCGAAAAATGGTTTGAAACTATATTATATATGTTTTGAAATCATTACTCTAATGTAGAAATACATTTTCAATCCAAATAAAAGGACCAACTAATAAAAGGTTTGTATTCATATTAAAAAAATCATATCCTTTTAGATCCAAATAGATCCAAATTGAGCCTTAATTAATATTTTTTAATATTAATTAATATGAATTTTAATTTTATTTGTTTAATCAAAGGGTTCTATCCATTTTTTATTTGGGGTGAATTCGAAATTGTTCGAATTGTGTAATCATCAATTACTGATGTTGGTAACCGACCCAATGAAATTTGATTGTAATTCAATTCGTGACGATCATAAGTAGAAAGTTCATATTCTTCAGTCATTGATAAACAATTTGTTGGACAATACTCAACGCAATTACCACAAAATATACAGACTCCAAAATCAATACTGTAATTAAGCAACTGTTTCTTTCGAATATCGGTTTCCAATTTCCAATCAACAACGGGTAGATCTATAGGACATACACGAACACATACTTCACAAGCAATGCATTTATCAAATTCAAAGTGGATTCGGCCCCGGAAACGTTCCGGTGTGATCAGTTTTTCGTAGGGGTATTGAATAGTTATAGGTAAACGATTCGCATGAGACAGGGTAATCATGAAACCTTGACCAATGTACCTGGCAGCTCGGATTGTTTGTTGACCATAATTTATGAATTCAGTTAACATAGGAAACATATCGTGAATATGTATAAATAAAAAGATTTTATGCTTGTTTCTTTCTCTTGTTTGAGACAGGTCGTGAATTGAATGTAGAATATTGTAGTATTTTACAATGAAAGAAGTTGGGACGAAGTTGTTAATAATAGATTACCTAGAGAAATAGGTAAAAGAAATTTCCACCCAAGATTTAATAGTTGATCCATTCTCAGCCTTGGTAAAGTCCATCTTGTTGCAATAGGAATGAACAAGAACAAATAAGTTTTAGCTAATGTAATAAAGATACCAATTACTGGGCCAAAAACTTTACCCGCTTTATTTATGTCAAATATCTCAGAAACGAATATGTACGGAATAGAAAGATTCCAGCCTCCCAAGTAAAGAACTGTTACAAATAATGAAGAAACCAGTAGATTTAGATACGAAGCAACGTAAAATAAACCAAATTTGATACCTGAATATTCAGTTTGGTAACCCGCTACTAATTCTTCTTCGGCTTCTGGTAAATCAAAAGGCAATCTCTCACACTCGGCTAAAGAAGAAATTAGAAAAATGATAAATCCTATAGGTTGACGCCATAAATTCCATCCCCAAAAACCATATTTTGACTGCGCTTCAACTATATCAACTGTACTTGAACTGTTAGATAATCATAGTCGATGATAACATCGCTGTTCCCATCACTATTACAGAACCGTACGTGAGATTTTCACCTCATACGGCTCCTCAAAGATCACAAATAAATCTAAGGGCATTTCACTATTATTTATCTTGATATTTTGTAAGATAGTTATCCTATAAGTTCGTGAATTAGATCGATGGAATTCTGTTTGCTATATTTTATATTTAAAATAAAAAAGTGCTTCTGAATTCATCTTATCTTTTAATTATATAATATAAGAATTTTTTTCTTTGTTGATCAATAACTTAATCCTTGAATAAAAGACCTTTTATAACATTTTTATAACATATAGTACATAGATATTTCAACCTATTATTTTCAATTACGAAAAAGAATTAGACCCTGCTTTATGATTCATGAATCATGAAAAGAGTTCTATTTTTCTAACTAAAATAAAAAAAAATAGAGGAAAAAAGAATCCAAAAAAGATTTCTTTTCCTTTGCAATTATTCCTTTTTATTCCGTTCCTATTCTACTTTTTCATAAAAGGGAATTTTAACCAAAATCAAACTAAAAGATTATTTCGTTCTTGATAGTTATTTAATTAATTGTTGGATGGGAACATACTCTGGATCGGAATCTTGGGGAATACTTCTTGATCATTTCTACCAACTTAAAGCCCCAATTTGAATTCCCTTTATATACGGAAATATCCCTTTGGATAACTTACAGAATCTCCATCATTACTAATCCTTTGTGTATTTTCGTCTTTCTAATCATCCACCAATTTGTGGTCAACTTTTTTTTATGTTAATACACCTATCGTAATAGGTAATAAAAACCCCATAGAGTTGATCTTTTGAACCCGCTTCAAGCCATGATGACATAATAACCAATCTTGGGGTAAACAGTCTCTACTGCTTTTGTTTACTTCGCTCTTGTACATAGGAAATGAGATTCAATTTTATTTACTGCAAATTTTGAAGCCGTTTTCTTTCACCCATATAACTATCTGCTTTACGTCATCAACCCGAATGATGAATAAAAAAATGAAAACTAAAATGTATATTTAACCCATTTAACTTAACTTTCTTCTTAAGAAAGAAAGAATATAGGGGAAATTTTGCGTCTCACCGAATCACACGTAGAGATATTGATAATACACATAGAGTTAATGGTATTTCATAACTAATTGATTGAGCAGCAGCCCTTAGACCACCTAAAAAGGAATATTTATTATTTGATCCATATCCCGACATAAGAAGTCCAATGGGAGCAATACTTGAAATGGCGATCCATAAAAAAACACCAATAGTAAGATCGGCTAGAACAAGTCGATAACCAAAAGGAATTACTGAATAACTTAGTAAAATTGATATGACTGCGATGGATGGTCCAATACTGAATAAACGAGCATCGCCCCTAGATGGAAGAAGGTTCTCTTTGAAAAGTAGTTTTGTACCATCCGCTAGAGCTTGAAGAATTCCTAAAGGGCCGGCATATTCAGGTCCAATACGTTGTTGTATCCCTGCAGATATTTCTCTTTCTAACCAAACAATCACGAGTACACCTATTGTGATTCCTAATACAAGAGTAAAAATGGGGATAAGTATCCATATGATCCCATAGACTTCTTTTAGGGATTCCAATTTGAAAAAAGAATTAATAGCCTGTAGTTCGGTTGTATCAATTATCATTTTAACGATCAACTTCTCCCATAATGATATCTATGCTACCTAGTATCGTCATAATATCAGCCAATTTCATTCTTTTAACTAACTGAGGAAGAATTTGCAAATTGATAAAACCCGGTGGACGAATTTTCCATCTCCAAGGAAAAACACTTCGATCTCCTACCAGAAAAATTCCCAATTCTCCTTTTGGTGCCTCAACTCTCACATAAAGTTCTTGTTTCGACAATTCAAAGGTCGGAGAAGGTTTTTTACTAATAAATCGATATTCAAAATCATTCCATTCGGGATCTTTTACTCTTGCCCAACGGCCGCACGACGGCCGTTGCCATGCATTGGCTAAGGCATGGGCACGACGGCCGTTGCCTTGCATGGGCCAAGGCATGGGCACGACGGCCGTTGCCTTGCGTTGGCCATGGCATTGGCACGACGGCCGTTGCCTTGCGTTGGCCATGGCATTGGCACGACGGCCGTTGCCTTGCATTGGGCAAGGCTTGGGCACGATGCCACACCGACGGCATGAAAAACGCACGACGGTGCCCCTCATGGCTAGGCGGTGGGCCTTAGGCCGCACGATGGCCGTTGCCTTGCGTTGGCCATGGCATGGGCACGACGGCCGTTGCCTTGCATTGGGCAAGGAATGGGCACGATGCCACACCGATGGCATGAAAAACGAACGACGGTGCCCCCCAAGGCTAGACGGTGGGCCTTAGGGGGCACGACGGCCGTTGCCTTGCGTTGGCCATGGCATGGGCACGACGGCCGTTGCCATGCATTGGCTAAGGCATGGGCACGACGGCCGTTGCCTTGCATTGGGCAAGGCTTGGGCACGATGCCACACCCACGGCATGAAAAACGCACGACGGTGCCCCTCGTGGCTAGGTGGTTGCCCAACGGCCGCACGACGGCCGTTGCCTTGCATGGGCCAAGGCATGGGCACGACGGCCGTTGCCTTGCGTTGGCCATGGCATGGGCACGACGGCCGTTGCCTTGCATTGGGCAAGGCTTGGGCACGATGCCACACCGACGGCATGAAAAACGCACGACGGTGCCCCTCGTGGTTAGGCGGTTGCCCAACGGCCGCACGACGGCCGTTGCCATGCATTGGCTAAGGCATGGGCACGACGGCCGTTGCCTTGCATGGGCCAAGGCATGGGCACGACGGCCGTTGCCTTGCGTTGGCCATGGCATGGGCACGACGGCCGTTGCCTTGCATTGGGCAAAGCTTGGGCACGATGCCACACCGACGGCATGAAAAACGCACGACGGTGCCCCTCATGGATAGGCGGTGGGCCTTAGGCCGCACGACGGCCGTTACCTTGCGTTGGCCATGGCATGGGCACGACGGCCGTTGCCTTGCATTGGCCAAGGCATGGGCACGATGCCACACCGATGGCATGAAAAACGAACGACGGTGCCCCTCATGGCTAGACGGTGGGCCTTAGGCCGAACGACGGCCGTTGCCTTGCGTTGGCCATGGCATGGGCACGACGGCCGTTGCCTTGCATTGGCCAAGGCAATGGCACGATGCCACACCGATGGCATGAAAAATGCACGACGGTGCCCCTCATGGCTAGGCGGTGGGCCTTAGGCCGCACGACGGCCGTTGCCTTGCGTTGGCCATGGCACGGGCACGACGGCCGTTGCCTTGCATTGGCCAAGGCATGGGCACGATGCCACACCGACGGCATGAAAAACGCACGACGGTGCCCCTCATGGCTAGGCGGTTGGCCTTAGGCCGCACGACGGCCGTTGCCTTGCATTGGGCAAGGCATGGGCACGATGCCACACCGACGGCATGAAAAACGCACGACGGTGCCCCACATGGCCAGGCGGTGGGCCTTAGGCCGCACGACGGCCGTTGCCCTGCGTTGGCCATGGCAAGGCCACGGGTAAACCTCCGTTGCCATGCATTGGCTAAGGCATGGGCACGACGGCCGTTGGCTTGCATTGGGCAAGGCATGGGCACGATGCCACACCGACGGCATGAAAAACGCACGACGGTGCCCCTCTTGGCTAGGCGGTGGGCCTTAGGCCGCACGTAGGCCGTTGCCTTGGTTTGGCCATGGCTTGGGCACGACGGCCGTTGCCTTGCATTGGCCAAGGCATGGGCACGATGCCACACCGATGGCATGAAAAACGAACGACGGTGCCCCTCATGGCTGCGGGCCGGCCTTAGGCCGCACGACGGCCGTTGCCTTGCGTTGGCCATGGCATGGGCACGACGGCCGTTGCCTTGCATTGGCCAAGGCATGGGCACGATGCCACACCGATGGCATGAAAAATGCACGACGGTGCCCCTCATGGCTAGGCGGTGGGCCTTAGGCCGCACGACGGCCGTTGCCTTGCGTTGGCCATGGCATGGGCACGACGGCCGTTGCCTTGCATTGGCCAAGGCTTGGGCACGATGCCACACCGATGGCATGAAAAACGAACGACGGTGCCCCTCATGGCTAGACGGTGGGCCTTAGGCCGCATGACGGCCGTTGCCTTGCGTTGGCCATGGCATGGGCACGACGGCCGTTGCCTTGCCTTGGGCAAGGAATGGGCACGATGCTACACCGATGGCATGAAAAACGAACGACGGTGCCCCTCATGGCTAGACGGAGGGCCTTAGGCCGCACGACGGCCGTTGCCTTGCGTTGGCCATGGCAAGGCCACGGGTAAACCTCCGTTGCCATGCATTGGGTAAGGCATGGGCACGACGGCCGTTGCCTTGCATTGGGCAAGGCATGGGCACGATGCCACACCGACGGCATGAAAAACACACGACGGTGCCCCTCTTGGCTAGGCGGTGGGCCTTAGGCCGCACGTAGGCCGTTGCCTTGGTTTGGCCATGGCTTGGGG
>NW_020862766.1:0-13574 GCF_003713205.1 Coffea eugenioides | reverse complement strand
TTTTTTTGACAAAAGACACAAACTAACAAGATTTGAACAACTTCAATTAAAAGAGAATTAACCTGATGCTCTGATTACCAACTGATATAGGCAACCCTAGGGGAAGACCCTCCTAGAACCTCCCAACCTTGTAATTATCAGAGTTGGATCTTTTCTCCCAACAGAAATTGAACTCGATTGTTCTCATGAACTCAAGACCTCTGACACACAAAGGTAATCAGCAACCTTAAGCAAATAAGGATGGATGAAGCGACACCACGATTAGGGAACAAGCTAATCGATAAAGTCTGATTTGAATCCTAAGCTATGAACTCAAGAATTCAAGAGTAAGTTCGGTTAAGAACTTGAAGGAAAATTCCTCACGATTTCTGGTTGTAATAATCCGTCCTTTACTCTTACAAGAGGTGCCTTTTATAGGCTAAAACTAGGGCAAAAATCCGGCCCACATAACCCTGGAAGAAATTCGGTCCGCACAAAGAGCTTAAAGAGCCAGCTCTTTAAGGCTTTCCGATAAGGCCCAATAAGTAATAAAATACTAAACGCCTAACAACTACTAAACTAGACAGTCTTAAAACAACTACCAACTAAGCTAACAAGTATGAGATCATTCCTTCGCTTCAAACGTACAAGTGAACAAAGTAACTTCATGGTCCATCGAATCTTCAAACCTAGCTTGCTCCTTGCTTGTATGGTGAATGATCAAGGCTCGTAAAGCTTCCTTCACCTTCTTGGTTCTTGATCTTGTCATCGGACCACCAATGTTGATCAAAGGGTCCATGACCCAAGGTTGGAGTTGTTGTGCGCCCGTATCCGCATCAAAGCTTCTTCAATTTTCCTTCCTTTCTTGCTTGAATCTTGCAAACCTACCATTTAAATTCCAAATTCCTCCACAAAAGTGAGTTGATAAGCTAGTTTAAGGCTTTTAGTGGAGCCATTTGTGAAGAACAAGCTCTAGTTATCTTGGAGTTGCAAAGGTGAGTTGTCTAGATATCTTCCTTCTCATGATAATAATGATCAATTAAGGGTTTCTAGTGGTGAAGCATGTCATTTTGTGGATTATTTCTTAAGTTATGGTTGAGTTGTCTAATTTTCCTATTTATTGAGGATTTTCTTGTTTTTATATGTTTCTTATGGGTTGGCCATGAATGATGGCTTGGAATGGTCTAGAATGAAGCTTTAGTGCGTAAATTGTAGCTAAATGCGGAAAATTTCCATGTTGTGCGGAAAAATTCCAGATTAGGGTTTCAATTTCCCCTATTCTGCCCGGTACTGTTACCCCTAGTTAGAGGACGAATTGGCCTTAGTAAAAAACATGAAAGTTGTAGAAAATGATGTTTTATAGTTTCCTACAAAACTTCAGCCCAATCGGAGTAACGTAGCCTAAGAAAAGACAGAAATACCCTTGCATCCCTGTTTCTGTCCGAAACTGATAATCAGCTTCTGTAATTGCTTAGTTTGACCAGGAATACTACTTATTTGGTTGTCGATGTCTTCTTAAGAATTATAGCCTCGTATCTTAGCTTTCAAATGGATTTAGAATTACCTAAATCGGAGTTGTGTGTTCTGAGATATGATTGAATGAATCAGGACTGCCAGTTGAATTTCACAGTGAGCTTCGAACTGGAAAATCTGGGGTTGTTTTGGTAACTTTGACCTAGTTAGGATGAGAACTGGACTAAGTAGTCTTCATCAAAGTTATATCCCTCTGTCTTATCTTCGAAATGGTATAACTTTCACATCAATCCAATAAGCGTAGTTTCGGTTATGTCCGATAGGCTATGTAGCGGTGAATCTGCCTTTTTGGTTCCTTAGCTTAAAGCTTATTTCCGGTCATTTTCCTAGCTAAATCTTGTACTTGGATGACTTTGAGCCTATTGAATGGCTGTTGTAATGAATTTATATTGTGTATGACTTTGGGATTGATTGAGGAAAATAATGAAGCCATAAGTGGCTGGAAAATAGGTAAATACAAATGGCGTGCTGCCCAAATTTACACTCGAGGATTAGGTAACGATTTGAGAGCAAATACCATATGAACCATCTAGGATATTTGCGTCATCTTGTATCAAGGTATATAAGGTCGAATCTGGCCAAAACTTGTACACTTGGAAAAAATAAAATTTACGACTAATAAAAATACGTTTTCTTCATTTCTTCGACTCAAATGGATATTTCAAAGTTTTACGAGCGAGCATGAGTTTCCCAAATATTTTACTCATATCCTTTGGTTCAAATGTACTCTTTTCACTTTCAAAATCATATTTATACTTTGTACTAGTAGTATTTGAATTATTTTCGATTCACCTAACTTTTGCTGGAGGAACTGTAATATGTTCTCTTGATTAACCTTAGGGTTCATCGGTGATTGAGAGGGTTACTCGGAAAGATATTCTGGACGTTATTTCACCTTAATAGGTGAGTGTACCACTCCCCTGGATTGTTGTTTAATTGGTTTCTCTATACTTGAAATTTGTGACATGGATAACTGTGAACTCTGTTATTTTGAATGAACGAGGGTGTATTTTATCACACTCGTTCTCTTGCCTGTCCTGTATAAACTGAAATCTATTACTTGTACCTGTTATGAACTTGAACCTGTTACTTGCATTTGTTATGATGTCGTTTGGAAGTGAGTCCAGCGACTTTCTGGTTAAACCTGAGCTCAACCTCATGGGGAGTTAATTAAATCGAGCCATGCAAGGGATTGGTCGAGGAAATTGACAATCCATGGGTGCCTGTTCTTATGGAATCTTTGAGTATTGAGACTCTTGATTCCGGTATACTCGAGTATTACCATTCCTGTTCCTGTTTGGCGTTCAGACCCGGTAAGGGGTATGTTTGGTGGACAGGATTTGGCATTAAAGTGGTGTTCTACGGGACTGGTTCCTTCATTTGAACTTTGACGGAGGGTCAACGAGGCTGGATCAAGTATTGCAGCGGGGATTTGGCTCCTGAGAGCCACCTGTATGCTTTACATTGTGGTGTTCTTTCATCTCTTCTATTTGATGTGAATATGTGCCTTAAAAGTGATTTTTCATGAGTTCTACTGTTCCTACCGTTTATACTTTTGGTACCTCATTGAGCTTTTAGCTCACCCCGTCCCGTTATCCTTGTTTTTCTTACAGGGAACTATCTTTTGGACCAATGATCATTTTGAAGAATGAATTGAGCTTGTATAAACACCCTTTTGTATAGCTCCATGGAAGTTGGAAACCCTAAATATATCTTAATACAATGTTTCTTTTTGGTTTGTAAACTTACTACTATGTATATTTTGAAGTGTTTCCTCATGTTTATGTGGCATATATTTGGGCATGTACATTCTCTCATGTTAAACAAAGTGTACTGGTACTGGGATGGGTTGTGACGTAGCAGCGGCTCTTCCATTTCGTTTTGATTTTCGTGGGAACGCTGTACCAAAGATTGATTGTATCTTTTATTTCGGCTCATTTGGTTCTGAATGTTACCTTTTTGAAGTTCTTTTGAGCGTTTGGAAGGGTTTATGTCTGTTCCGGATCCGTAGTCCCGGCGAGAGCTGGGCAGGCGGTCCGCCAAACCCTTTGGTTCGCCTTAGGGTGAGGTGGGGCTATCACAGGTGGTATCAGGGCCGCTTCACGTGGTCTCTGCACGGAGTGAGCTTGGGGCAAAGTGGTGTTGTGGTCTCGCTCATGTGAATGAGTGTAAGGGTGTGACAGCCCTACCTCCCCCTAAGGCGAACCAAAGGGTTCGGCGGACCGCCTGCCCAGCTCTCGCCAGGACTCAGTCATACCTTCATCAAAACTGGAATAAAACTACAAGAATCAAAACGAAATGGAAGGGCCGCCACCATGCAGGATCCGACCAAATACAAGAAACTTTGTTTGCCATGAAAGAATGTACATTCTCGAATACATATGTTACATAAACATGAGGAAACACTTTATAATATACATATTAGTAAGTTTACAAATCCAAAAGGAAACATTGTATTAAGATACATTTAGGGTTTCCAAGTTGTCGAAGAGCTATACCAAAAGAACAAAAGAATTTCTAACTAGCTCAACTCATTTCTCAAAACATTGCAATTCCAAAAGATGGTTCCCTGTAAGGAAAACAAGGATAACGGAACGGGGTGAGCTAAAAGCTCAATGAGGTACCAACATTATAAACAGTAGAATCAGTAGAATTCATGAGAAAACACATTGGAGGCACATATTCACATCAAATACGAGAAATGAATGAACGTCGCAATGTAAAGGATACATGTGGCTCTCAGGAGCCAAATCCCCGTTGCTATACTTGATCCAGCCCCGTTGACCCTCCGTCAACATTCAAATAAAGGAACCAGTCCAGTAGAACACCACTTTAACGCCAAATTCCGTTCACCAATCATACCCCCTTACCGGGCCCGAACGCCAAACAGGAACGGGAATGGTAATACTCGAGTATACCGGAATCAAGAGTCTCAATATCCAAAGATTCCCCCAGGAACAGGTACCCAAGGATTGTCAATTATCTCGACCAAGCCCTTGCTGGCTCGATTTAATTAACTCCCCATGAGGTTGAGCTCAAGTTTAACAGGACAATCAAGTTTAACAGGACGATCATTGGACACACTTCCAAACGATCTCATAACAAGTGCAAGTAACAAGTTCAAGTACATAACAAGTACAAGTAATAGATTCCAGTTCGTTCAGTACAGGCAAGAGAACGAGTGTGATAAAGTACACCCTCGTCTCATACAAGATAAAAAGTCAGGAAAGATATTCAAATAGCAAGTTGCAAGTACGGAAAACCAGTTTAGCAATAATTCAGGGGAGTGGTGCACTCACCTAATCAAACAATTTCAAAAGTTTCCTTCCCAAGTATGGCTTTACTCACCGGCACCTCCTAGAACAATCAAGGCAAACACTTAAAACTGGACTCCAAGACCTAATAAGTGGAATTCGTAAGTAAAACTCAATTACAAGTCAGGTGCCTATCCAAATGAACCATTAATGTAAAGCGAAGAGGTGACTTTGGAGTGAAAAGATAATGATTATTCCTAAAGGCATGAACAACCTCAAAACCCTACCTACAATGACTGACCAACTCCAAATTTGAAGTAGAAAATGAAAGTAAGATCGATACTAGGAAAACAAGATTTTCCAGTTTCGTGCAACCCTATATGAAAAATCATATCTCAAGTTTTGTAAGTCCAAAATTAGTAAAAGTTATACCGTTGGAAAATGTATTCAAAGGGCTATAACTTTCCAGAGAACACCCTCATAAGATTCAGAACGCAAGTCAGTCAAATTCAAGCCTCAAGTTGCTGCTTTATCCAGTGAAAGACAGAACAGGTACAATATTTCAGTCAACTTTGAAAAATCACCATAAATGGTGAAGACATAAACAGGGTCTGAAATTTACACGGTTTATAGCCCTATGAATCTATTTTAAAACGCAACAAACAGAACTCAATTCCGACATTCCTACATCAAGATATAGCAAATTTTCCTAAGACTGTGCAGAAGCTCCGTGAAAATTTTGACAGCATTTCCCTTGTCTTTCTTTACCTTCCAACCAAACCTCAACACCCACAAATCACAAGCTATCAAACACCTTTAATTAGAGCCACAATAAGGCTCGAATACGAGTCATAAACCGAATCCACATATCACTAGAGTAAAATCATATGGAACGTATAAGTGCAAAATCAAACTAGGACATATGCGGAAACGAAATTTGGGTGGGAAAACAAAAGGCAGATTTGCTGTTGCTTAGCGGAATTAACACAACTGAAGCTATCCTTGTCGGATTGAGGTGTAATTTACATCGTTTTGAAGCTAAGATAAAGGGCTACAATGTTGAAGAAGGCCACTCAGTCCAGTTTGTAATGTATCTAGGTCAAATTTACCAAAACAACCCCAGATTTTCCAGTTTGAAGTTTACTATGAAATGCAACCAGCAGTCCTGATTCATTCACTCATATCTCAGCACCTACGACTCCAATTCAAGTGATTCCAAAGCCATATGAACGCTAAGATACCAGGCTATAAATGTTAATAAGACATCAACAACTAAATCAGTAGTATTCCCAGTCAACCTAACCAATTACCAAAGCTGATTATCAGTTTCGGACAGAAACAGGGCAGCAGGGGTATTTCAGTCTTTTCACAGGATACATTGCTCCTATTGGGCTGAAATTTTGTATAAAACTATAAAACATCATCCTCTACAACTTTCATGTTTTGTGCTAAGGCTAGTTCGGCTTCTAACATGGTGAAATAGAACCAGACAGAAGCAGGGCAGGTTATCATCCAAGCTGGAATTTATGCTTACAAACCAGAAATTTCTTTAGGCCAAGTAAACTAGCATCTAAACACTAGCTATTTCACATATCAAAGCTATCAAACCATAACTAATCCTAAATCTTCATATTAGGGCAAAAAATTCACCAAGAAACTGAAATTTTCCATAACACCACTTCCTTCATGAAATTTTTCTATAAAACTACATAACTCACAACTCTAAACCATCCCCTAACAATTAATTGAAGTAAGAAGAAATTTCTTGGTAACATACCTTAAAACCCCAATAAAAATGATAGCTTGATGTTTCCCTTTCAAAAACAACACCACCAACCTCTTAAATCCTCCCTAGCAAGAAGTTTTTATGGAGTACTTTGATGTATTAAAGATTGGAACTCAAGATTTGGCTTGGATTGGCAAGACAAGATGAAGGTTTTTCCTCTCTTTTTTCCTCCTCAATAGCCGGCCAAGAACCATGAAGAATGAAGATAATTTTGGTCAATTTTTGGTATTTAGTAAAGGTGATGAATAGTAGGTCAAAGTCATCCTCCAATAGTTACTTGACACTTGTCCATTCCTATGCTTGATCTCATCCTTACAAATTAATCTAACTAACCTCTAATTATCTCCTAACACATAGTAAATGAATCTCTTAATGCAAAACTTAACCTAATTGGCCGAATTTTATCGAACTTACCGCACTAGTGGGTCCCACATCCGGTATATACTCTTAAAAACTCATGAACTAACTTATACTAGAAAAATACTTTTAAAAACCCTATTTACTCATAAACTTATTTAGAAAATTTTTTCCTAATAAAGAAATTGCATAAAAGGCGTGTAATTAAATAAAATAAGGCCTAGAAAATAAGAAAATTCACTGGTTCTCACAAAGGGACTAAGTACTCTTTTGAGCATAAGCTAGAAATCACGGTGTATTATAGGATTCAAAACATTATTCTGGTACTTGGAGACTATAGATACGTATGTCAGGTAGGAATTACAAATGTAGATGATTTACTCTTGGGACTGGTCAGCTCGAGTGGTGAATTATCTTATTTTGGATTCTTGTGCCTGAATACGAAAAGGGATGAAAGCCTAGGTTAGAAATGACTTGGGCGAATTAGAAATCTGATTCTACGGAACTTGATATGATGTGTTAGGGTATCATTAAGGATGATTGACCCTGCCTAGGGATGATTGTGGACGGAGCCTAGAGAGAGAAAGCTGTTGGTTGGTCGCTTGTGTACCATTGGCCTAGTTAGTATATAGTTCTTTTAATGACTTTCATGCGATTCCTTCTGCTTGTATCTGACTGACTGTTACTGTGTGATTTATCTGCTAAAGATATGTTATATGTATATTGTCTGCTTTTATCACTTGTACCTGCATACTTTGTTTTAATATGGTATTCGCGCTTCAACCCTAGACTGGTTAAGTCAAATGGAGGGTACTCGTAGTGGACGGGGACGGGGGCGTGGAACCTCAAATGAAGGAGAAAATCGGGAACCAACACCTGGACCTAATCCTGAACCTGGAATGGATCCTAGCATTCAGGTGGCTGCTGCTATCCAACGTATGACTGACCTTTTGGCTCACGTAGTAGAACATCAGGGCCAAAATCCTAATCATCAGCCGGGAAACCCTGGTAATCACATAGAGGGTGAGGATAAAGCCCTCGAAAGATTTCAGAAATTCTCGCCACCGAAATTCCTGGGAGGACCAGACCCTGACATGGCCGAGAGATGGCTAGAGAAGATGATTGATATATTTGTCGCGTTATATTATACTGAGGAGCGACAGGTCACATTTGCTGTCTTCCAACTGGAGGGAGCAGCCCGGTCTTGGTGGAATATCATAAAACTGAAATGGGAAAGAGAACAAACCCCAAGGACGTGGGTGAATTTCATGAGAGAGTTCAACACGAAGTATTTTCCACCTCTGATCCAGGAAAAGAAAGAAGATGAGCTCATTAGGCTCCGCCAGGGAACTCAAACCGTCGCCAAATATGAGAGCCAGTTCACCAGGTTGTCCAAGTTCGCTCCCGAGTTAATTGTGACTGAGCAAAGGAGGATAAGGCGTTTTGTCCAAGGATTAAACGTTGAGATTCAGAAGGACCTGGCTGTAGCCCAACTCAATACCTTTAGTGATGCGGTGGAGAAAGCTCAACGAGTTGAAAGTGCGAGATTTCAAGTTAGAAACTTTCAAGCTAAGAAAAGGGGATTTCCTGGAAGTAGCTCAGAGCAAGGGGATAAGGGTACGCCTCCTAAGATTGGAAGGGGAAACGGGGGAGTACAATTACTGAGGATGTCAAGTGGTGCCTCACAGAGAGGCTCAGTCTCCGCTTCCCGTGGTCCCTGCGGGTACTGTGGGAAGCCGAATCACACGGAGGATGTCTGCTAGAAGAAAGGAAGAAAGTGTCTGCGTTGTGGGAGCGCAGATCATCAAATCGCAAGTTGCCCAAGCCGATCTTGAGAAGGGAGTAGGAGCCAACAGCCAACCACGACCAACCTGACCAGTCGAAGGGGGACAAGAATGGATCGAAAGTGTCAGTTCGGGTGTACTCCTTAGAACAACATCAAGTCTCTGACCCATTTGAGGACGTGGAAGGTAAGATCCTGGTATTCCACCATTTGCCCATTAGAATGGTGTATCAGAATTATAATTTGCGAAGGAAGAAGAAACTATACCAAAGAATTCAATGAGCCTGGCCAGTGAAGGGGTACAGATCTGTTAGCTAAGTATGATGCTCAATTTAATCGTGAGAAGGAAGTAGTAAAATTTTTGTATCCCGGAGAAGGCGATGATAAGGAATTTCGAGGACGAAATTCTTTTAAGGGGGAGAGAGTGTGAGAACCCGTGGATTCTCTTATTTTCTAGACTTTATTTTATTTAATTGCATGCCTTTTCTATATTTTCTTTATTAGGAAAATTTTCCAGATAATTTTTATGAGTAAATATAGTTCTAAAATTATTTTTCTAGTATTAATTAGTTTTTGAGAAATTAAGAGCGTATACCAGTTGTGGGACCCACTAGTGCGGTAAGTTTGATAAAATTCGGCCAATTAGGTTAAGTTTTGTATACAGGGATTAATTTACTAGGTATTAAGAGATAATTAGAGGTTACTTAGTTAGATTAATCTAGGAGAGACAAAAGGATGAGATCAAGCATAAGAATGGACAAGTGTCATGTAACCATTGGAGGGAGGACTTTGACTTACTATTCATCACCTTTACTAAATACCAAAAATTGACCAAAATCATCTTCATTTCTCTAGCATCTTGGCCGAATTATTGAGGAGAAAAGAAGAGAGAAAGCTTCTTCAATTTTCCTTCCTTTCTTGCATGAATCTTGCAAACCTACCGTTTAAATTCCAAATTCCTCCACAAAAGTGAGTTGATAAGCTAGTTTAAGGCTTTTAGTGGAGTCATTTGTGAAGAACAAGCTCTAGTTATTTTGCTTCTTGGAGTTGCAAAGGTGAGTTGTCTAGATATCTTCCTTCTCATGATAATAATGATCAATTAAGGGTTTCTAGTGGTGAAGCATGTCATTTTGTGGATTATTTCTTAAGTTATGGTTGAGTTGTCTAATTTTCCTATTTATTGAGGATTTTTCTGTTTTTATATGTTTCTTATGGGTTGGCCATGGATGATGGCTTGGAATGGTCTAGAATGAAGCTTTAGTGCGTAAATTGTAGCTAAATGCGGAAAAATTCCAGATTAGGGTTTCAATTTCCCCTATTCTGCCTGGTACTGTTACCCCTAGTTAGAGGCCGAATTGGCCTTAGTATAAAACATGAAAGTTGTAGAGAATGATGTTTTATAGTTGCCTCCAAAATTTCATCCCAATCGGAGCAACGTATCCTGTGAAAAGACTGAAATACTCCTGCTGCCCTGTTTTTGTCCGAAACTGATAATCTGCTTCTGTAATTGGTTATTTGGACTGGGAATACTACTGATTTGGTTGTCGATGTATTCTTAAGAATTATATCTTTGTATCTTAGCTTTCAAATGGCTTTGGAATTACCTGAATCGGAGTTGTGTGTGTTGAGATATGATTGAATGAATCAGGACTGCTAGTTGAATTTCACAGTGAGCTTCGAACTGGAAAATCTGGGGTTGTTTTGGTAACTTTGACCTAGTTAGGATGAGAACTGGACTAAGTAGTCTTCATCAAAGTTATAGCCCTCTGTCTTAGCTTTCAAACAGTATAACTTTTACTTCAATCCAATAAGCGTAGTTTCGGTTATGTCCGATATGCTAAGTAGCGGTGAATCTGCCTTTTTGGTTCCTTAGCTTAAAGCTTATTTCCGGTCATTTTCCTAGCTAAATCTTGTACTTGGATGACTTTGAGCCTATTGAACGGCTGTTGTGATGAATTTATATTGTGTATGACTTTGGGATTGATTGAGGAAAATAATGAAGCCATAAGTGGCTGGAAAATAGGTAAATACAAAGGGCGTGCTGCCCAAATTTACACTCGAGGATTAGGTAACAATTTGAGAGCAAATACCATATGAACCATCTAGGATATTTGCGTCGTCTTGTATCAAGGTGTATAAGGTCGAATCTGGCCAAAACTTGTACACTTGGAAAAAATAAAATTTACGACTAATAAAAATACGTTTTCTTCATTTCTTCGACTCAAATGGATATTTCAAAGTTTTACGAGTGAGCATGAGTTTTCCAAATATTTTACTCATATCCTTTGGTTTAAATGTACTCTTTTCACTTTCAAAATCATATTTATACTTTGTACTAGTAGTATTTGAATTGTCTTCGATTCACCTAACTTTTGCTGGAGGAACTGTAATATGTTCTCTTGATTAACCTTAGGGTTCATCGGTGATTGAGAGGGTTACTCGGAAAGATATTCTGGACGTTATTTCACCTTAATAGGTGAGTGTACCACTCCCGTGGATTGTTGTTTAATTGGTTTCTCTATACTTGAAATTTGTGACATGGATAACTGTGAACTCTATTATTTTGAATGAACGAGGGTGTACTTTATCACACTCGTTCTCTTGCCTGTCCTGTATAAACTGAAATCTATTACTTGTACCTGTTATGAATTGAACTTGTTACTTGCCACTGTTATTGATGTCGTTTGGAAGTGAGTTCAGCGACTTTCTGGTAAAAACCTTGAGCTCAACCTCATGGGGAGTTAATTAAATCGAGCCATGCAAGGGCGTTGGTCGACGGATAAGTTGACAATCCATGGTGCCTGTTTCTTATGGAATCTTTAGTATTGAGACTCCTTATTCCGTATACTCGCAGTATTCCATTGCCTGTTCCTGATTTGGCGTTCGGGCCTGGTAAGGGTATTGTTTGGTGGACGGACGTTTGGCGGTTAGAAGTGGTGTTCTACGCTGGTTCCTTTCATTTGAACGTTGACGGGTGGAAGGACCCCGTAAATTTTCTTATTTTCTAGGTTTTATTCTATTTAATTGCATGCTTTTCTATATTTTCTTTATTAGGAAAATTTTCTAGATAATTTTTATGAGTAAATATAGTTTTAAAATAATTTTTCTAGTATCGGTTAGTTTTTGAGAAATTAAGAGCGTATACCGGACGTGGGACCCGCTAGTGCGGAAAGTTCGGTAAAATTCAGCCAGTTAGGTTAAGTTTTGTATACCGGGATTAGTTTAACAGGTGTTAAGAGATAATTGGAGGTTACCCAATGGATGAGAGTTGGAGAGACAAAAGGATGGCCATGCATTAATGAGAGTGACAAGTGTCACTTGGAGATTCAATCTTGCATTTGACCATTATTCATCACTTTACCAATTTACCAAAAATTGACCAAGAAATCTTCATTTTTCTTCACTCCTTGGCCGGCCTCTCAAGAAGAAAAAGAAAGGGAAAAGCTCTCAAATTTCTTGCTCCAATCTTGCTCAATCTAGCAAACCAACAGTTTAAATTTCCAATTTCTCCATAAAAACCCTTAGTTTAGTGATTATGAGATGGTTAGTGAAGTGGTTTGGAAGACTAAGGTGCTAAGTTGTCTCCTTTCTTTGGTTGCAAGGTGAGTAGTTAAGGAATCTCTCTTTTGTGCCTAATAATGTTAAAGTAATGGCTTGTGGTAGCCTAAGAGGTGATTTTGTGGGCAATTTCATGACTTTTGGTAGAAATTGGTGAATTTTATATTTATCCATGATTTTTTCTGTTTTTATATGTTTGATATTGTGTGGCCATAGATGATGGTTGGAAATGGTCTAGAATGAAGCTATAGTGCGTAAATTGTAGCGAATTGCGGAAAATTTCCACTTTGTGCGGAAATTCCAGATTAGGGTTTCCATTTTTTCCCATTCTGTCCGGTACTGTTTATCCTAGTTAGAGGCTGAATTGGCCTTAGTGTAAAACATGAAAGTTGTAGAGAATGATGTTTTATAGTTTCTTACAAAATTTCAACCCAATCGGAGCAACGTAGCCTGTGAAAAGACTAAAATAGCCTGCTGCCCTGTTTCTGTCCGAAACTGATAATCAGCTTCTGTAATTGGTTAGTTTGACCGGGATTACTACTGATTTGGTTGTTCATGTCTTCTTAAGAATTATAGCCTGGTATCTTAGCTTTCAGATGGCTTTAGAATCACTTGAATTGGAGTCGTATGTTCTGAGATATGATTGAATGAATCAGGACTGCTAGTTGAATTTCACAATAAACTTCGAATTGGAAAATCTGGGGTTGTTTTGGTAAATTTGACCTAGATACATTGTAAACTGGACTGAGTATCCTTCATGAAAGTTGTAGCCCTCTGTCTTAGCTTCGAAGCAGTATAAATTACACATTAATCTGATAATTATAGCACCGGTTGTGTCCAATACACTAAATGACGTCAAAACTATTTTTGGGTTTTAGGGCTTAACTTTCATTTCCGGACTTTCCCTAGCTTACTTTGGTACTTATATGTTCTAATGGAGCCTTATTTTTGGTAGTATGTGGATTCGGTTTATGACTCGTATTCGAGTCTCATTGTGCTTGTTTGAATGTTTTAGGGCGTGACGGTGATTCAAGACGCTCTTTGGGCGGAAGTGTATGAAATTTCATTTGCTTGCTTGGTGAGTGTACCACTCACTTGCTTGTTACTATGTGGCTTTGTTACACTTGAAATTGATGCCTTGAATGCTTATTTGCAACGTTGAAATTGGTTCAAGCGAGGGTGTACTTGATCACTCTCACCCTTTATGTCTTACATATGACTGTTTACTGTGTTACTTGAATGGTATATGAAATATTGGAATTGGTGTCGTTTGGACGAGTATCCAACGGCCATCACTGTTCTCACTGAGCTCAACCCCATTGGT
>NW_020862765.1:0-66349 GCF_003713205.1 Coffea eugenioides | reverse complement strand
TGTCAATTTCTTTGATTTCTGTATAGGGTTTTTTTTTAAAGACCTTCATCCCTAAACTGTGGTTAATGATTAAGATTATGTTTCTTTACTACACAAAATCTTGGATTGTTTTATTTATTTATTTATTTGTGATTATGTAGTTTGATTCGGTTTACTTGTAAATTAGGGCAACAAAGTTCCCCCACCTTCTGTGGAAATCCCTAATTTATCTGATTTTGCATTAGATTTACACAATGACAAATTTTGATCCGATATTTAGTATTTCTTTTAGATTTTTTTTTTGTTTTTAATTCTGCAAAAATATAACTTTTCTCAACTTGACTTAGCGCAAGTAGATTAGAGATAGGAGAAGGTATGGAATGAGGCTTTGTGGTTTCTGTAATTCTGAATTCTTGTTGTAATTGTAGAAACTGATAAAGGCATCATTGAGGCAACAGAAGATATTGAAGGGTATATCTGCTTGTGTTCCGGCTTATTTGCCTGAAATGATGACTAGCAGAAACCAGATTGCTCAAAATTGGTATCTGTTCATTTTCTGTGTGTGTTTGTGTGTTAGGATAGGTTCATCTTTCTGTATTCTTATGGTCTGCCTGGTGGTACACCTATCTTTGTATTCATCAGTGTCCCCAGTGTACCGCCACAGTGCCAAGACTATCAAAGTATTGAGTCTTTGAAACTTGAGGAGCCTGCTGCACCCAAAGTAAGGAATCCTTCTCTTAGTTTATGTTCTGTTAAAAAGTCGTACACGTATTACTCAATCCTGGAATCAATGTCATGATGAATCGATCAGCACAATAAACTGGTATAGAATGTCAAGGTAATTTACAATATGTCACCTCTCAGAAGATGAGTTTGAGAGCTCATTGCTCTGTACTATGGTATTCTGCAGTAATTGTACTATGTAGATTATTCACCCACACTGGGTTTTATCAGTTGGGTTTAGTTAAATTATGGCAATATTAATGTTAATCCCATTTCTGCTTGAAATGAAGAGTGACAAGGTCATCCTTTTTTCCAATCTCATATCCAGGAGAAAAAGGGACGTGCATCTGCACCGCTTTGGTATATTACTGCAGATGAATTGACTTCCTTGCCACAGTAAGCATATTCCAGAAAATTTACTCAGATAAGTTTGTGAGTATCAAGCATTAAGGATTCTATTTGCGTCCTTATTGTGTCTTTAGTACAAACAATTCTCTAATTGATAGAAGTACTTTCCTGCAAATTTCCTCCTCCATCGAAACTAAGTATTGCCCTCTATTTTCTCTGGCTTCTGGACTAGAAAACGCAGTACCTGGAAGGATACATTCAAAAAATCAGATATCTTGTAGCTGTATAATTCATGCATTCTTCTAACTTAGCAACATATAGGTACATGAAAGGAAGGCTCACACTGGACAAGGTTAATGCTGCCATTAATGACATGGCAGCCTATGCTGATGCCAATGCCCAACTTATAGCAGCACCACGGAAGAAGGTCCCACTGCATCTTTTCTTTTTCTCATTCACCTTTATCTTCATGCCAATTACCCTGATTGTGCTTTTGTTTTCCTTTTCTGAAGCTGAATGAGAGTACCTTGGAAAGAGCTTTGGTGAGTAAATCTTTCGCACAAAAGTTTATCTCTATTCATCAATGCTCAATTGAAATATTGATGCTTTTGCCTGTGATGATGTTGGCGTCCAAAACCAGTGCCTTATCTAGTAATCTCACTGCAAGCATGTCATTGGAAAAGATGGCACGATCAAATTGCTAATGGAGCTATTCTGTATATGTAACTGTATATATTGTAATCTAGGACAGGAGAAAAAAAATTGGTGTTAAAATCTAAGTTTGAATCTTCTAAATTGGTTCTGTTTCTTTCCATGCTTACCCGCACCTAGTGGTGTCAAGTTACTTGGAATTCATTTGCATAACATCTGATGTTGCTAAAGCCCTGCAGGAACTAAGGGAGATTGCAACGTCAGAGGTTAACAAAGGAAAACACTTCTTCCTCGAAACTGATATCAAGGGGCCTACATTGAAGTTTGACACTACAGGAAAAGGAATATTGACTGTGAGTATTTATTTAATCACTTCCTGATAACAAATTGTCTGCTAGAATGGGGGAAATTAACTTAAGAGAAATCCAGATATAATTTTTAGTTAAGTAATTTATCATATCTAGGATTAGAGACAGTGAACAGGAAGTGATACTGAACAAACATGTCCTTTTCTCCTAGTGTGGCCTGTCTGTTATGGCATGTGGCTGCAACATTTTATGATCTTGAGACAAGTACCTATAGAAACAAAAATGAGGCAGGTCTTTAGATTGCATTTTTATAGGTTAACCTTGAGGATTGCATTGCAGGTCCTTCGACATCTTGGTCGCATTACCGAAGACAGAATTGGGCATCATCGTGTAATCATTCTTTTGAGGCCTCAGTAGATTGCAGCACTTAGATTTGCTTATTTTGAACTGGAATTCTTCACCTTACTAGCACGTCATAAGGCCAGCAGAAGCCATGGAATTTGGATTGAACAATATTTTAACGTTTATCCTTTATCAAAATTGAGTATTCTCTGAGCCCTTTGTTGCAGAGGATTACAAGGCCTAAATGAGCTGGATCATTCAAGGATCTTTACACGGAATTTCATTAGCGCGACAACTTCCAAAGTTTATTCAAGGATCATTCACCTTAGAATCATGAGTTGCAAGTTTTACTGCTTTAGAAGCTTCTTGATAATCAAATCCAAATATGAGACAACTACCTCACTCTCTGTTCTTTCCATTGTTTATGGTGCTTCAGAGAATGGAGTTCTGCTTGTGATTTGGATCATTTCATCATCGAGCCATTCAGGTGCAAAGAATTAGGTGTGAGACATCATTAAGAGCTTGGGACTCTTCAGAAAATACTACTACTCAATCTGGACCATGGGTTGAGCAAAAAAATCTCCATTTCTAAAACCAAGAAAAAAGTCTAAAGATTTTGAAAGGAACTCAAGTGCAATAGCTAAGTAGCATTACTCATGTCAACTTGATATCGTCTCTCTTAAAATGCAGTCATTCTTTAGTCTGTGTAAGCACAGCACACGACTTCGCCAGCCTGAGAATTGTTTCTGGAACTCGACTCGACTCGACACATGAATGTATCGTACATAATATGGACTAGTAGCAGTGATCGGTTGTGAATTTCAATAGCTAATGCGCTGTCATGTCCTTGGACCAGTTTGACCGACAAAGTCTATGTCTGTGTTATGTCTATCTCCCTAGGTTGGCATAATTTGCTAATAGCACAGCCCCGGAGATTGTGTTCAGATACATTTTAGAATTCATCTAGTTAGCTACTACCTAATTGCCCAAAATGAAATGTGTGTTATGTCTATCTCCCTAGGTTGGCATAATTTGCTAATAGCACAGCCCCGGAGATTGTGTTCAGATACATTTTAGAATTCATCTAGTTAGCTACTACCTAATTGCCCAAAATGAAATGTGAACTAGGCAACTAGCCTCGTGGGAAAAATGTGGCTTGAAACAAGTTTCCTCACTGTGTCTCTATGCTCTTGTCCGTTTTTCTACTGAGGAAAATATTTGTCATAAAACTCTCCAATACAAAATCAACAAACCAAAAAAGGGCTGCCAATACTACTCGGCTGCCCAATGCATGCAAAATCCTGCAGAACATTTTATACACCTTTTTATCTCGTCTGCTGCACGATTTATATGAGATAAACCACTCTGTATGTTATGAAGCCTTTGATTTTTAGACACACCCTCCACGGTTTCAGCATTTGAACCTTACAAGATAGAAAATCGAACCAAGTAAAACGATTGATGGTTGAAATGTTCTCATTTGTGTTCTAATGTCGAAATTTGTATTTGCAGGTTCTTTTATTTTTCTTATATATTATACTAGATCTAGATAGTTCAAGAGCTAAGTTACAAAACAGTTGTGCCATCAAATCTTTCTGCGCAGTCTCATTGAGCCACGCAGGGAAATTGCTTCCCATTTCATGTCACTCGTTAGCACTACCGCGCAAATTCTAGATTCATTCACATCACTTGTGCATTCAGATATACTTTTCGGGTAAATTTAATAGATGGAAGTATTCAGTTTTGTGAAAAGGGTTTATTTGGGAGTGCAAATTTTGCATCATCGAGTATGGTTTCTATTGCCAGCATAGATACTCGATTACTTACTTGATTCAAGTATGGGGTTATTGAAACAGTATGATGGGCTTTACAAAATGTGGATAGTTGCTATAGCTGCAAGTGATGAAACCAAGACCAGGAAAGGGGAACCATCAAATCCTATAAGTCTCCAAGTGAAAATTGTTCTCTTAGAATTTAGTACTATGCAAATTATGGAAAGCCATTTTTTTTTTTTTTTTGTTGCTTTGACGTCAATGGAATTATAATACCCATCTAATTCCCTATAATTTTTCATAATATCCGTTTTACCCCTATAATATTTACATTTATCCACATAATTCTTCTATAATAAAATATATAGTGGTTAGATAGTTATTTGATTTAGTTCCTAAGTGAGAGCAATACTAGTATTTCAACTAACGATATTACAAAAACTATTTTTCATTCAGTTTTCACTTTATGGTGAATTGAATGTTTTAAAACATTAAAGTCATGTTATAATGTTGAAACTACAGGGAGTCATGTGTAATTTACCTAAATTTCTTGATCCCCGTTAGAGTTCAATGTCCTGGTCTCCATCTAAATTATCTAAAACAAATTGTCCACGACATCTTAAGCGATCGCGCAGCATTTGAAACCATAATCGGTGCCTTGAATTGTTCGAGCTACTTGTCCGCTCGGAATTTTCTTCTACAAATGAAGTTAAACACGTCTCATGGTTCGATTTGTTGGCACATTAAGAATTATTTTAGTGAATGGAACCAACAATCTCTTACTTACAATCCCTCTCACTTTACCATCCAAACTAACTCTCTTCTGATATTAGGATATTAAATCCTAGTTTTCATGCGGTACCTACCAAATAAAATTAGTGTTTGGATACCATAATTTTTTAATATTATTTTAATTGCATCATAAATATATTTTTCAATTATTTTTTTAATTTTTTTTATCTCAAGTAAATCATATCATAAAAAGTACTGTAATAATTATTTTAAATAATATTTCAATTAATCATCTATCCAAACGTATTAACGTGTACGATTGCACAGCCTCATGATGGATTTTGGAACCATAATTGGTACATTGAATTGTTCCACTTACTTTAACACTCGGAAATTCTCTAGAGATAAAGTTAACAAGTCTCATGGTTTGATCTGTTTGGCATATTAACATGTTTTTTATTAAGAAATGGATGGGATCCAAGAAGTGGGCGCGGGACAAGAGAATTTAGAATCCAAAATCTCTATGTGACAAATTAAAATGTTAATAACTAGTTATCGTAAAGTACATACTAAATGATGAAATGAAATTCGATCAGCAAAATTTGACCAAGCACTCATATTTATTTGCAATGTAATACAGTTAATTATTTGGATAAATTATTTGAAATAATATTGCATCATTATACAATTTTTTATGATATAACGCATGTGAAATTAAAAAAAAAAAAGTTAATTCAGGATATAAAAAAATTGATTGAAAAAAATGATGGACTTTTACTGGCTTTTTCCACCCAAAAAATAAATTAATAAACAAAATAATCGAACTAGTATAAATGATGGGATCAAAACTTCGATCCATTCGAGCAAGTTGCCTTACTCTGCCCCTGCTAGCTTCACTCGCTCACCTAAACCATGGCACGATCTCTCAAAGTTGCAGTCGTCGGAGCCGGAGTTTCCGGTCTCGTCACCGCCCGTGAGCTCCAAAGAGAAGGCCAACAAGTGGTGGTCTACGAGAAATCAAACCAAATTGGTGGGACTTGGGTGTACAGTCCTCAAGTCGAGTCCGATCCTCTGAGCCTTGATCCCAAGAGAGAAATAGTTCACAGCAGTCTCTACTATTCACTTGAGACCAATCTTCCTAGACGTCTCATGGGATTTTCAGACTACCCTTTTACCATCAGGAAGAATGGCGAGCTAAGGACATTTCCTGGACATCAAGAGGTGCTGCAATTCTTGAACAATTTTGTTCAAGATTTTGGACTCCTTGACTTTATCCGATTCAATACCGAAGTAGTTCGAGTTGAGCAACAAAATGATCAGTGGGTTGTTGAGTCGAGAAGGAGAACATGTGATGCATTGAGCTCATCAGAAGAGATATTCGAAGCAGTCGTGGTTTGTAATGGTCATTACACCATACCAAAAGTAGCAGACCTCCCAGTTAAGTTCTTGAAATGTTGTCATTTGCCTAAGTTAATTGTTTAACTGTATAAGTTTAGTTCGGTGGACTTTGTATTGGTTAGTAATTAGTCTAATTTCTGTTGAACCTTTAATCCTGTATGAAAGAAACTTCCCCTATATATGATGCCTAATGTTGTGATTATCCGCTGGCCGGAGTCCTAAACCTATTATATGTACTAGCTAGCTACATTTGGATCCTCGGAAATTAAAACTAAGTTTGAAGATGGTATTCAACAAAATACTTGGGAACAGTTGCCGGGGCTATATACCATCTGGAAAGGCAGAGACAGCAATATGGTCAAGATGGGAAAGTACTTGAAGACAACTGTTATGCTAAGCTATCAGGAGTCAACACCATGGTTCAAAGTCGCGCTCGCGGTAACGGTCGCGGTTGCGGTTGCGGTCGCGGCTCCGGCCCGGACCGTTTCACATCGATCGCGGTCTCACGTATACGTGAATTTTTGAAATATTTAATATTTTAAAAATTATAAAAAAATATGATAAATAAAAATAATTAAAAAATTAGTAAAAGTAATAAAAATTCAAATTTACTCAGGATGACTCGAAGTGATTCGGCCGTTTCAACCCTTAAACGTCTCGGTGAGTCAAGTATCTCGGAATCGTATCGTCTCGATAGCGTATCGGAAGGATCCGAGATGACGACGATGTCGTCTTGGACTCGGCCGAGTCGTCGTACCATGACTCAACACTATGGTCTATATTGAAAAATATCACCCATCAATCATCATATGTTTTCAAAGAAAGATTAAGGTACCCTATTTAGTCATGTTACTAAATAGGTTATGATGAACTGATAGCTAGTTGCACTCTCTTTACAGTTTGAGCTGGACCTACCTATGCACAAGCTTTTTTTTTGCAGCGAAACTTCCCAAGAAAGAGGTTGCAACAAATATTCAAGGCAACCATGTATAACTTGCCCTTGAGATCAGGGGTAGGAGCACATAGGTAAGCTATTGAGAGCAAGATACATCCATTAGCTCTGTATGTAAGATGATCTTTGATAAGAGTGAGATGGACTTTAGTCTTCAGAACGTGCCCTTATGTGTTTTTTCTAGCAAGATTTCTATATTTTGGCCCACAAAACAATCAGGAGTTCATGAGGCAAATTAATGTAATAGAAATATGATGACATTAAAATTAGATTCACGAGTTCAAGGGAAAAAAATGAATTTTACCTACATCGAAACTCAACTGAGACAAACAGATACCTTGACCTAACCTTAGGGAGTGACTACAAAGAATAACTATTTTAGTTTTATAAAATTCAAATACATTTCCTACTGAACAAATCTTAGATTTGTTGGCAGTTTGCTCCTCATGTTTGCTCGTGCAATTCCTGCTGTGTGGTTTTTGTACTTGATGGTAGTTGATTAATCAGGATGAATCCTTTGTTACCAACAAAAAGAGGAAAAGGTAAAATTACTTGATCAGAGTTTTGTACTGAATGCTAATTTTACTTTCTGGTTCTTTCAAGGAATCAAAAGTTGGCCTGGTAAACAAATTCACAGCCACAACTATCGAGTTCCTGAACCATTCCGAGATCAGGTACTTGTTTGCAAGATTGTACTTGATTGGAAATTATGTGGTAAGATTATATGCAAAAATCTACATTGTCCAAGTTGGTGAAAAATACAGGTTGTAATTGTTATTGGTGCTGGACCTAGTGCCATGGATATTGGTCAAGAAATCACCAAGGTAGCCAAAGAAGTTCATCTTTCTTCAAGATCTCCAGAGATCAAAGTTTCAAAGTTGGAGATGTTCAACAATTTGTGGCAGCATTCAAAAGTATGTAATCCTGCATTCCATTGAGTACTGAACATGCTGGAGTCACAGTATGAAAAACCTACATTTGCGGACTAAAGAAATTTAACAATTGAAACTTCTCATAGATCGAGTATTGCTACGAAAATGGTCTAGTAGCTTTCCAGGATGGAACTTCTGTTGCTGCAGATGTCATTCTGCATTGTACCGGGTAATTACCTCCTCATTTTGTTAACTGAATGCATTGCATGTCAGAGTTTGCTCTTCTTCTTAAAACTGTCTCTTAAATGTTGCCTGCTAATTCTAAGCCCCTTATCGTCTTTGCTGAATTTGACATTTTACAGGTACAAGTATGATTTTTATTTCTTGAGGACGAATGGAACTGTAACTATTGATGACAACCGTGTTGGACCATTGTACAAGCACGTCTTTCCTCCAGAACTTGCTCCAGGGCTCTCTTTTGTTGGACTAACTTATAGGGTCAGTTTATGAGACTTTGCAGCTGGCATATATATCTTGCATACGTTTTTCCAAGGTTAATTCAAACGGTACCTAAGTATACCACGTTGTGCAAAATAAACTTTGCATTGAAAAACTCGTATAATAGTCATACAGGAAAACTTGCACGGTAAGATGTTGGTTGACAGTTTCAAACAAGCAAGCAACAATTTAATCCCGACAGTTGATGATATTGTGCATTAACAGGCTGTCACATTTTTCATGATCGAAGTACAAGCCAAGTGGGTTGCATCTGTTTTATCAGGGAAGGTGATTTTACCACCAAAGGAAGAAATGTTGCATGATGTTGAACAACATTACCGGCTTATGGAGGAGAACAGGATCCCCAAGCACCATACTCATCGGCTTCCACTTGATCCGGTAATCAAAGTTCCAGATCATTCATGGGTGTTTGTTAGTTCCGCTAGATTTACTACGTTGCAGGTGTTTGACTACTTAATGATCGTATCCATTTGGCAATGAAACCTTTGCAGTTTGAATACTTAAACTGGGTAGCTGCTCAAGTCGGATTTCCGGTGGACACTCAGCTACTGGAGATTTATCACAAGTTTTTTGAGTTCATTTGTGGAGCTTCGTGGATTAAATTTAGGGAGCAAGATGTTGAAAGTTGGATAAACTAAATATTTGATGAGGCTTAGCAGGATATCATGCTTGAATTATTCTTTACATTGCTCGTTCGAATAATGATTATAAAAATTTGCAGGATTTTTCCAAGGAATGTCCTGTTGTTATTCCTTAGTACACATTATTCACTATATAAATATCTAAATGCAGGCACTTGCATTTATTTATTTATTTATTTATTTTATGTAAGTGAAAAGTCTTGAATTAGGGTCCGTTTGTTTCGGGTGAAAATGTTTTCCAAGAAAATATTTTCCTAATTTCCCGTGTTTGGTTGCACAAAAGTTACTGAAAACATTTTCCTATGTAAAATATTTTCACTCATCTTATGGAAAACAACTTCCCTTCCAAACTTACTGAAGTTGTTTTCCGAAATGCATGCATCCCGCTGTAGTATGTTCCAAACTTACTGAAAACATCTTGTAGTATGTTCTTTTTTTTTTTAGTGTAAACAGGAGGATTCGAACCCAAGACCTCTTCCTTACACTCCTTCCCCCGTACCACCCAACCCAACCCAACCCTCCCCCTAGTATATTCAAAATAAAAAAAAAACCTCATCCTGCTCATCCTATGCTAGTAATTAATTATGTATAATAGGGACATTCTTTTCTAGAGAAACTTTCAGCAGTGAGAGTGCAAGATATATGTCACAATAAGCATTGCATGTGATTGATATTTGACACTAAATGGCTAGCAATTTGTTTATTGCTTAAGGAGATATTTTTTATTCATATATACATTTCTCCAAGATTTTTTAAAGTTAAACAATGAGATAAATTTTCTTATTTTGCATGGGAAGAAGTATGTAGTTATAATGTGTAGAAAGTAAAGATAGAGATAAAAGTGAAAATATTTCAAAAGTTAAACAAACACCAGAAAAATGAAGTAAGAAAATATTTTCAATAAGCTAACCAAACACCTGAAAATGATGAAAGAGAAATGATTTTCATGGAAAATTACTTCCACGGAAAATATTTTCCCAAGGAAAACATTTTACTTCCAACCAAACAGACCCTTAGGACCTCTAACTTGCAATTCCTCCCGCCTTATCCCTGGTAGTATTTGCAAAAGTTGACATATTGGAATAGGGAAGGAATAAAAGATTGCATTATGGTGAATGGCAGAATTTGATTAGAAAAGCATTTTTCTTCCCTATAACTCCTTTGGCCAAAATGCCCAGTGTACAATTTTTGATGTGCAAAAGGATAAACATGCCCTATCAGATACAGTACATGGCTCACTTGCTGTGAAATCCCGTGTCCTTTCAATCGAACAAGTAATAGAATGGTTCAATTGATTACTCCTAGAAGTTTACTTAATGGACAAATAGCATAATGGACTAAATGAGATTTTGAAAAAGTTTAGTGAACAGTTCGTATGTAAGAGTTATTAGTTGTTACTACAAATCATGGCAACATATACTATAGAGTGAAACAGGCAAAGGAAAAACAAGGTAACATTCGGAAGAGACTTAAAGTGAAAAGGGGAAACATGGAGAGGTGCGACCAGTGCCGGAACTAGTTTTATCAAAAAATAGATTTGTAGTTGACTTAAATCTTCAGTATGGATGATGTTATACCCTTATATTCAAATTGTTGCTGTAGATTTACAATTAACATTATAGTTGTATTTAAACTAAAAAAATGTTGAAATTTTTTTCCTATAAAGTGAATCTTCAGTATATAGCATTTGTATATATAAAGACAGAATTTTAGAAATTTAAAGGAGGAAACATAAATAAATATTCAAATATTTTAAAAGGTCTAACATGAGTAACTTTATAAAATTATAGGGATGGAAAGGGCAAACAAATAAGTTTTTTAAAAAAAAAAAAAAATTTGTGGGGGTGCAAATAAGGTGTAAAAGTGAAAACACTACATAATGTCAAGGCTATTTTACAATTTCATAAAACCCAAAGGGGGCAATAGGCGTTTTTAAAAAATTAAGGGGGTGCAAATAAGTTTTAAAAGTGAAAATACTACACAATAACAAGCCTATTTAACAATTTCACAAAACTTGAAGTAAATGTGGCTCCACCATTGGGTGCAGGGGAGAGTTAGATTTTAACTCTTCAATGATTAAGCTAGAAAACACAAAAATTAACCAGACATCGAGAATGATGAGAGACGTTGCATAGAATGCAAGAGAAATTGCTTAGGCTCTAAAAATCCAACTGCTAACAAAAAACTGTTTATGCTCGTCTCTTATGTATGGCAAGACTGGATTCTACAAGTCCATGGAAAAGGAAGTCAAAAATGGATATGGCTGATCTAATATGGCAAAATCATGAAAATTAGACTCCTATTGGCCATCTGGTGATGTAATGACAAAGGTTGTAGGGCAAAGTATTGCTAAATCTGACTAAAATCAACTCAACTGGACAAACTATAAAGGTGTGGAGGCTATTTATTAGTGGTGCAGTTTGTCTACTCCGTCCGACTGGCTAGCAGCTCAAGCAAGCAGGACGACTACCACCACCACCTATGGACAAGCAACTAAAAGTATTATTCATGAACATTGGCAAGTTTGCTAGGATCTCTCCGGTTGCATATGGAGAATTTTGGTCTTAGCATAGACGGATTAGTTGACCATTAGTTCAATTTAAACAATTTTTCAGAGATCAAAAGGTTACAATGCTTTCAAAGTAAAGCAAATTACCACTCTGATCACCAGGCGAGCATGAGTGTGCCTTCCCAGTATTTGGAAATGAACAACACGAAACTTACAAAAAGGGATAGGAAGGAAAGAAAGAAATGCTATAGCCCTTAAAGAGGAACACCGGTCAAATTAAGTTTTAAAGCTGGTGGTAATTTTTGTTTGTTCTGTCAAAAACAATGTGGAAATCTATGGCGGAAATTTTTTATTTTTTTAACTGATTCAAATTAACTTGATTCTCCTACTGTAAAATAGGACAATACCATCCTCTAACTTTTATACTTAGCCAATTTGGTCCCTTTTCACGGTGATGCCACCGACAATTTCAAAGATCACAACCAATTGGCAAAATCAAGAAGGGTAAAATTGCTATTATGCAAAATCAACGATTGCCTAACGTAATAAATTTCTTATTCAAACCAAATGTCTTACCTAATGGTTGATTAGTAGTAGTGTTTCTAGTGCCTAATTGAACGGTGTGATGGGCTTTACAAAATGTGGATAGTTACTATAGTTGCTAGTGGTGAAACCAAGACCAGGAGAGGGGAACCATCAAATCCTACAAGTCTCTAAGTGTAAATTGTTCTCTTAGATTTTAGTACTATGCAAATTATGGAAAGCCTTTTTTTTTTTTTTGTTACTTTGACGTCAATGTTTAATTTTGACTAGGTCCCCTACTTTTCAAAGGTAACTATTAGAAATATTTTGTACTTTAAGGGGGAACAAAATTTTATTAATCTTTAAGAGGACAGTAATACATAATGAAAAGGGAATTTCTGAGATTTAAAGGGGTGGGGCAATGTCACTAAAGGAAATAATTTTACGAAATTCAAGGATGTAAATATGGTGTAAATTTAAAAACCTTGAAAACTACAAAGCCCATTATATAGTTTTATCAATTTTGAGTGATAATCCGCTGTTTCATTTCAGCATAGTCAGTGTCTTGAGTGAAGCAACGCATGTATACATTTGAAATTGAAGTGCCAAAGGTTTTACGACTGAAAACTCTGCATATAAATTCAACATACAAGTCTCCTGTGCTCGCAACACTATAGATACACAACATACGCTAAAACCAATTAGTTTTGTTCTCAAGCATTGAAAATGGTTCCCAGCATCAATTCTTTGTATTCTCTCCTGCTTTTTAACATTTTCTTCTTTGTCTTAGTCATGGGAAACTCTCCAACATACGAGCTTCCTTGCCTGGCTCTAGCATTTCTACACCGACATCAGCCCCAACTGCTTATCACACTCCAACTCCAGCACCCTTGCCCAGCTCTAACAGTTCCCCGGCACCTGCATGGATTTCACCAGCTCCCACAGGATGTTCCTGTTCTTTCGATCTGCAAACAGTGGCGGCCTGTTCTATTTTTCTTGGTAGTCCGGGAGGAATCTACGGGATCCCACACGCCCTTTTGTTGCAGAGGCTTACGAGGCCTAAATGCGGCAGATATTTGTTCTTTTGTTTGCTATGTGATCAAGTCTAGTGTCACGGGGCAACCTATAGCAAACCTTACCGTCGAGAAAGCTGTCCAAATAGTTTCACTTGCATGCCGGTATTAGGACCGTCAATCTGACCATGTCTTCCGTTCAGCGACAGAGCACGGGCAGAAAGAATAATTCATCACTGTTTTATCCAGGATGTACTGGTACTTGACAATGTATGTCTTAAGAAAAATTTCACGTCTAAATAAGAATGTATGTGGTAAGATTTTATATGTCGTACATGCTTTATTTCCTTTTCCAGCTCTATGTTATGTCGTGTAGTATAATTTTGAAGCTTGAAATATTTTGCATAAAATCTCTACCGAAGTTTCTTCTCAAATTCCTTCACTTTTTTTTTTTTTTTTTTTTGGGCGAGTGAACACTCTTGACATTTGTTAAACCAAGCTCTGTTAGTCCGCGATATCCACCACCACTCTACAGGGACAACTGATAAGGGGACCTTTCCACTGCCCCCTGACCGACTAAAAACAATAAAGAAGACAGTAGCCCAAGTATTACTGGTGTAGGAGGGACAAAGTCAACTTATATATAGATCATCAATGTTGTCTCTACTTGACTAGACAGACATGTTCGCAGAATATATAGCTACAGAAATATTGACGGTGTTAATTTATGGAAATTAATCAATTGGATGATAGAATGGAAGTAATGAAATGGAAAGCAACCTGATTCATCATTTCTTCACTTCTCAAGTCAAGCAAGCAAGCAACCGACTTGCGCAGAGGTAGTGTTGTTAGCAATGCCATGAAAATGATCACTGGATTGCCTCTTATGATAATCTTCCATGGTTCTTTCGAGAAGTTAACTTTGTAAAGGAACTAGAAATGTTTTATTTATTTGATCATACCATTAAGGAATAAAAACAATGACCGTGTCAAAAGCCACGATCGATCGTGACATAGCTTAACAATCAATTCGAACACGAGGACAGCCACAATCACAATCACATGCATAAATTTAGACGTAGTAGCTTAAATAAGCTTATGCACACTTGAAGCCTTCTGGCACCTTCTTTCCACACGAATTGATCAGCATACTAATGGCAACTGGTATCTTAACCTCGATCGCCCCTAAGATGTTGGCCTTGATGGCAGTGCATAGACATACTGCAGCTTCGAGGTCAGCAAGACCCTTTATCAGTGCACAACATTCGCCGCTCGGTTTTGCTCCGATAACCTCATGAACTAGACCTAGCCAATCACCGCAAACGCCAAATTTGAGGGCATCTTTCGGGCATTTGGCAGGTTTCTTGGGAGCAGGGGGAGTTGTAAACGGAGCAGGTTTTCTGGGAGGAGGACATGGAACAACCTTGTAAGATGAAACACAAGTGAAAAAGATCAGATTAAGTAAAATAATGATGGCAATTCCCTTAGAGCAAACCATTTTCTTGCTTGCTAGCTGCACACTTTTTGGCATCAACATTGGTACCTATATGCATGCTATTTATAGTAAATACTAATACTGATAAACTGAATCTATCAATTTTTAGAGAGGAAAAAAAATTGTGCCTTAACAAGTTCTGTGGTCATGAATGATCTTTAGGCCAGATATTCTTTGGTCTTGTAATTGACTTAAGCTAACCACCCTTCTATTCTGGACCACCCTTGCGCATGGCGCATGGCACTCTGTGGCTAATAACGGTTGCCTGAAAATTTTACTAGATCAGAAATGATTTCTGAGCTGATATTTTGCTCTTGTTCGTTTGTTAGTGCAGTATAAGATACTCCCAGGAGATATAGTGCATGAGGGATAACTGCTCAGAATTTGTTGTCCTTTTCTATTCTTGTCTATTTTGATTCAATCAATTAATGTTCTTTACCGTTTTGTAAAAGGCAGAGCAGATTTCATTCGTACACCTCAGCTACCATAGAGAACTGCTGAATGCACTTCTCACCCTTTTTCTTCACAGATTTTTTGGTAATTGAAAATGTAATTGGTTCAGAGAGAAATTTGTCACCAAATCTTGAGTAGCTGCAAGGAAATTTCGCTGTTCTCTCCTGATTCAATTTCTTTCCTCATTGTCGTATAGCCAAAGGAGTGAAATTCTCAGGGTAAATTACATATAATCCTCTATGATTGATGATAGGGTGTTAATTGTTAGTAATTTTATTGTTAATTTCCCCCTTTGTCCTTGCCAAATATTGTTTTAATTATTAATATTTACTTATATTTGATATTTGGATTTAATTTCAGGAAATGGAGTAGAAAGCTACAAAAAAAGAGGGACTCTCTGAAAAAATAGAAGACTTCTAAAAACTTCACAAACCTGGCCCGCAGTGCTGAGAAGAAACGGACTTCCATTTCCCTCTTGCTGACTTGAAGTCCTCTTATGAAGAGGAAACGAAAAAAATGGAATTGGTAGAGGCTCTCTTCTTGTACTTGGACTCTCAATTGCGAGGGGACCACGAGTGGAGCATGAGTGAATGCTTAGAGACCTTTGGTACACTTCTTTTAAAGACTTCGGAGGGGACCGCACGAGGGCATGAGGATTGTTTAGAGACAGTTTAGTTTTCTTTCTTTTCCTTGTTCATGCGTTTCTTTTGTTCGACAATGTACGCCACAAGTATTGTTACAATTCGGCGTGGGTTCTCCTCAATAGGGATGAACTAAATCCCTTTTTCTAGTCAAGAACAATGGAGGATTTGTTTCGATTTAAATTGTGAGATCTAATCGATTTTAGCTTTCCTATTATTTTCTGGTATCCGTATATTTTCTGCTTTATTTTCTTATGGTTATTGTATTATTCAATTGTCCTGGGCCCGGATGCTAGATTAATTCAATAACCTGAGCCAATTAGAATAATTAAATCCGTAATTGTTTGATTGTTCTAAATTAGTGGTAACTGGCATAATCAAGATTATATCAGGGAAATATACGGGCTAATTTGTAGACAACCCTCGTAGCGTGTTGTCTGGTTAGAACAGGGTTTCCCTAAATCTTAAGGCAATTGTGAAATTTAATTCTATGGTCGTACTTAGAATTATTTTGCAATTAGGGTAATAATTAACGGTCGTACCTTAATTATCGATAATTACGGAGGAATTAATTGTCATCGTCTGTTTGACAATTATAACTTGTTTATCAGTTTGTATGTGAAATATTCTTGCATCGATGATCAATTAGAATAACCATTTCCGAAGTTGCTTCTTGACTAGAGCTGTCCAATACTATTTGAGTTTCTATAGTTTGCTATTTAATTTTTATTTAATTGTAATATTTGATTAGTATAGCTCATTATTAATTTTTCTAAAATCCCCCGTTGTTAATTTGAACTTTAAAAGAGACTAATATCCTCAATCCCTGTGGATTCGATACTGCTTACCACTGTTTACAGAAATTATATTTTGTTTGAGCAGGTATTTATTATTGCACAGGTTCGGCACCTGTCAATTTTTAGCGCCGTTGCCGGGGACTGGTGCCTAATTAATTTGTTTCTTTTTGAGTTCATCTTGTTTTCATTTTTTTTATTTATTTTTCTCTTATTTTTTTTTATATAGTTTATGGCTGCTAACATTCCGTATTTTGATGATAGACTGGACTTTATTCCTGAATGGGGTTATGAGACTCGTGTTTTTTCTAATGATCAGTTGGCTGTTGCAAATTGTGAAAGTTATTTTGCTTCAGATCGTTCAACTGACATATACCATACATTTCAAGATGACCTAAGTGCTCCAATCGATACTTTTGGAGATTTTTCACCTCAATATCAAACGTGGTATGACCCTTATTCAAATGGGTATGACCCTTATTCAAATGGGTATGATCAAGGATGGTGGGATGATTCAAATTTTAATTATGCGACCAGGCCAATGGATTTTCAACAACAAGAGTCTCAATAACCATCATCCATGCCAAGTCCGTCTCTAGAAGAAATGATAAAGCAGTTAATTGCTAATCAACAAAAGACGGATTCTGACATACAAAGTATGAGGAATCAACTGGGACAGGTGCAAGTAATGCAGAGTCAGGTAAGTCAGATGGTGATAGCAATTAACCGCCTAGAATCCCAAGTCCAAGGAAGACTTTCATCTCAGCCTGAAGTTAACCCAAAGAACGTGAGTGCCATGACCCTCAAAAGTGGAAAAGAAATTATAGGACCTACGGTTCTGGAGAATAAGAGTCAAGATCAAATTCAAAAAGAGATGGAAGATGAAAAGCGTGAATTGGCGTCTATACTGAGCAAATTGAATTCTTCAAATTATGAAAAATTGCCCTCACAGACCATCGTCGACGTTAAGAAAGATGAGGATATATTTATCCGGACAAATGACATGGAATTGCAAGAGTTTCAAGAAAACAGATCTAAAAATGCAGTTGAAAAGGAAGTTGAAGTGCAAGAAATGAGACCCCAGTATCAACTCGTTTAAGTGAATGAATCCAGTGAACAATTTCCAAATGCGGTGACATCTCCTCCATTCTTTAATCAATATTCTCTTGACTCTTATTTTTCAATTCCTGTTAATGAAATTGGCTTTATTATACCAGAAAATTTTGAATTTCATTACAGAAATAAATTAAAAGTGGCGATGGCAAGATATTTTGGACCAACAAATACACGTGAAGGAGGAGTGAATGGAGAATGCAAATTATCGTTGACTTGGTTGGCGCCATTTACTAGTTCATGGAAGCCCGTAGCTCGTGTGCCCAAGAATTTCTCTATTTACGAGGGCTATCCGGACTATATAGAGGATGAAGCATTAAGACGAATCACGAGATTTTATCCTCCCTGAATAAACATGACAATGTCTAGCCAAAGACATTAAACAAAAGCGCTCTTTTAGGAGGCAACCCAAATATTGATTTTATTGATTTTCGTTGTTCATTACTTTCATTTTGTCGTTTCTCAGTTGGGTGGTAGTCGATCCTAATATTTTCCTTCACTGTGACCAGGAAATGCGATCTTGGCGTGCCCACGCGGTGTTTGTATCTCCTGAGATCAGTGGACGTTTACCAATCTTGGGGTGCCCACGCGGTATTTGTGTCTTCTGAAGTCAGTGGACGTTTATCAATCTTGACGTGCTTACGCGGTGTTTGTGTCTCCTAAGGTCAGTGGACGTTTTATAATCTTGACGTGCTCACGCGGTGTTTAATGACCCTAAAATGAATTCAAAAAAAAAATTTCAAAAAAAAAAATATATATATATATATATATATTTTTTTTGTTATTATTGCAAGAAAAGGAAGAATTATTTTCTTTTTAAACCCTAAAAAAAAAACACTATTTTTTTCTTTTTCTTTCTTTCTTTCTTCTTTTTCTTTCTTTCTCTCTTTCTTTCCTTTCTTCCTTTTTCTTTTCTTCTTCTTCTCCACTGTTTCCCCTGTTTCCTCCTTTCCTTCTTTTTTTTCGCACAATGCCGCCACCCCAGATCTCCTATCCTCCTCGCGTCGCCTGCCCACACTCTACAGCCCATGTTGGTCAAATCTCAACATCTCGCGACGTTGGCAGGAAGTGCAATCTTGGCATGCCCACGCAGTGTTTAACAACCCAAAAACAAATGAAATAATTTTTAAAAAAATCAAAAAAAAATTTTTTTAATTATTTTCCTTTTTGTTTTCTCTTCAAAAATTCAAATCTTGAAATATAAATGAGGAAAAATGAGGAAAAAAACATTTTTTTTTGAAAAATAAAGAACCAAAAACTATCTTTTTCTTTTCTTTTCTTTTTTCTCTTTTCTTTTTTCTTTCTTTCTTACTTCTTCCCCGTTGCCCTGCTTCCCTTTTCTTTTGTTTCCTCCATTGCCGCCACCACCAACCTCGCACGCCGCCGCCCCAGCTCTCCTTCTCCCTCACCTTCGCCCCAGCTCACTTTTTACTCTCGCTCTCCACCTCACTATCCACCTCCACCTCAAATCGCTCCACTTTCCGTCGACGCCATCTCCCCAGCGCACACGCCCGCAAGTGCAGCCAACAGTGAGCGCCGCGGCTCCTTTTCCATCGCGCATAGCTCCTCCTGAGCTCGCGCGCTAGTGGCAGTCGATGCCCGCCTCTCCAGCTAGCTCTCCCGCCAGTGGCAGTTGATGCCCCCTCTCCTAACCGCGACCGCGCACACCCATGGACTGCCCCCGCCGTTGCCGCTTCTGTCACCCACTGCCACCAACGACACCGTTGGGCAGTGGGCAGGTATCTCTGAGTCCTTCTATTGCCATGTTGCCCTTTAGTCTACTGCATTCTTAGTGTCAATTTTTGGGCTCCATTGACGGCTCTGTGGTTTATTTGCTCCGTGAGACATTTCAGTAGCCGTTGTGCGCTTCCTCAGTGCTGTTGAGTTGACTCGTTGGTTTCCTAAATTGGAGACATTTGTTGATTTATTAGCACACTAGCACTGTCCCTAGTCCCGTTAAGTAAAATTGGTGCATTATTTGGGGTTGATTTGGGAGTTAGTTGCCAATTGCTTCTCGTTTTGATTTCTGCTCATTTTTTGTGTTATTTGGTGTGTTCGGCTTTATCAGGTGCAGTGGGTTGGCCATTTGATTTAATTTTTCCCCTGTGCATACACCAGTGGTACTGGTGAGGGTAGTTTACATACTATTTGTTACTCTTGTGTTATTGGTTGCCTAATTGACTACTGAGCATTTGTGGTTGAGTTGTTCTTGTCCAACTTCTGAATTACTGCTACTGGAGTTGTCAATTTCTTGAGTCATTTGCTAATTTTAGTAAGTTGAGTTGTGTAGTTGACTGTCCAATTGGAGATAGTTGTTGAGATTTTGGGTGGATTTGTGTCCAATTGCTGAAATTTGTTGCTTTGTTTAGTCACTCGCACTGCTCCTAGTTTGTTCGAGTGAAATTGGTTGGACATCCATTGCCCGTGGAGTTTAACTGTTACATTGTTTGTGGCGATTTTCTGGTATTGATTGAATTGTTGGGAGTAAATTGCTCAGGGTTTTACATTGCTAATTTGGTGGGCCATTTATTGTGTATTACCCTTTTGAATTGGGAGATACCTGTGCTTATTGGGTTGATTGTTGACTTCACTAGAGGATATTGATTTCTACTTATCTGCATTTACTTGTTCCTCTATTTGTTGGCAATTTTGTTTCTGTTGATTGGGTTACCTGTTAGCGACAATGGTGAGATCAAAGTCCTCTTCTAGGTCCGAAACCTCTCGATCTCAGCCTACCCCAACCCAACTCAACCATTTCCCGCCTCACCCACTGCTGTGGCCCCGCCATGGTCCCCGTGATTTCAGAGAAGTATCGTTGCCCTTCTCCTTCCTTTTGCTGTTAGATTATCACATTGGAGGCAATGTGTGAATTAGGTGTGGGGGGGATCGTAGTGGTACTAGTATTTTTAGTTTTTAGGTTCTAGAGGTTTTTCATTTGTTTTTAGTTTGATATTTATCTCCTTTTTCGTTTATTTTCTTTTCTTTTTTCTAGTGGTCAGTTCTTATATGAATACCAAGTTTTGATCTGGGGTTGTTGTCTCTAATTCTGATATTGCCAAGTTTTAGTAATAAAAGGGTATCAAGTTAATATGGTTGAATTCAGGAACATCTCTTTGGTGAATATCAATAATTGCTTAACTTTTCCAATTTTTGGTTAACTTTACTAGGCACAAGGAATAATTGTTGGCATTTTTCATGTGAATTAGTCCAGTTATTAATTTTAGTTCTTCATGTTTGAAAATTTGAGGTTGGCTACTGTTATTCTTGTGTTATTTTTGATATTGTGCTATATGATTGTAAACAAGAGTTGACTATGCTCCGCTAGTGGTTACTACTGAATAACCGGGGATTTTCATCTAAAGTGTCGATTCTCGCGTCAAAAGGTAGTGATTTCTATGAGTACGTGGTCATCTAGCGATAGCGGCTGAGTAACCGGACTCCTTCATCTGACAAATGTTGGAGTCCGCGTCAAAAGGCTCTAAGGGCTATATACTAAGTCTTTTGTTACTCAAAAAAAAATAAAAACAAAAAGAAAAATAAAGTAAAGTAAAGATTGTGTTAGTATGTGAATAAGTCAGCTTGCCGGTTTGTGATCTTGATGTCGAGATTTTGGTTAATAGTTGGACCATTTGCTGATAAATGTGAGCAACCATTCCTTTTTTCTTAGATTAGTTTGCTTTAAATTGGAGGAGTTGGTGGTTGTGAAGCTAACCGGGGTGATTTTTCTTGGATCTTAACTTGTGATGCTTGATATATGTTTTTCTGGGTATCTTGGCAATACGGTAGTTGGAGCAATAGTCATTGTCAAATTTTGGTGTTCAATTGTTGTTCTCATGCTTGAGGGCAAGCATGATTCAGGTGTGGGGGGAATTGATAGGGTGTTAATTGTTAGTAATTTTATTGTTAATTTCCCCCTTTGTCCTTGCCAAATATTGTTTTAATTATTAATATTTACTTATATTTGATATTTGGATTTAATTTCAGGAAATGGAGTAGAAAGCTACAAAAAAAGAGGGACTCTCTGAAAAAATAGAAGACTTCTAAAAACTTCACAAACCTGGCCCGCAGTGCTGAGAAGAAACGGACTTCCATTTCCCTCTTGCTGACTTGAAGTCCTCTTATGAAGAGGAAACGAAAAAAATGGAATTGGTAGAGGCTCTCTTCTTGTACTTGGACTCTCAATTGCGAGGGGACCACGAGTGGAGCATGAGTGAATGCTTAGAGACCTTTGGTACACTTCTTTTAAAGACTTCGGAGGGGACCGCACGAGGGCATGAGGATTGTTTAGAGACAGTTTAGTTTTCTTTCTTTTCCTTGTTCATGCGTTTCTTTTGTTCGACAATGTACGCCACAAGTATTGTTACAATTCGGCGTGGGTTCTCCTCAATAGGGATGAACTAAATCCCTTTTTCTAGTCAAGAACAATGGAGGATTTGTTTCGATTTAAATTGTGAGATCTAATCGATTTTAGCTTTCCTATTATTTTCTGGTATCCGTATATTTTCTGCTTTATTTTCTTATGGTTATTGTATTATTCAATTGTCCTGGGCCCGGATGCTAGATTAATTCAATAACCTGAGCCAATTAGAATAATTAAATCCGTAATTGTTTGATTGTTCTAAATTAGTGGTAACTGGCATAATCAAGATTATATCAGGGAAATATACGGGCTAATTTGTAGACAACCCTCGTAGCGTGTTGTCTGGTTAGAACAGGGTTTCCCTAAATCTTAAGGCAATTGTGAAATTTAATTCTATGGTCGTACTTAGAATTATTTTGCAATTAGGGTAATAATTAACGGTCGTACCTTAATTATCGATAATTACGAAGGAATTGATTGTCATCTTTTGTTTGACAATTATAACTTGTTTATCAGTTTGTATGTGAAATATTCTTGCATCGATGATCAATTAGAAGAACCATTTCCGAAGTTGCTTCTTGACTAGAGCTGTCCAATACTATTTGAGTTTCTATAATTTGCTATTTAATTTTTATTTAATTGTAATATTTGATTAGTATAGCTCATTATTAATTTTCCTAAAATCCCCCGTTGTTAATTTGAACTTTAAAAGAGACAAATATCCCCAGTCCCTGTGGATTCGATTCTGCTTATCACTGTTTACAGAAATTATATTTTGTTTGAGCAGGTATTTATTATTGTACAGGTTCGGCACCTATCAATTGAAACTATTGTAATATGATCCTCTAACATTTCAAAATATCCACTTCGCCCTCTATGGTTTTATATAAAGTGAAAATTTGACGAAATATAACCTATATAATGCCATTAGTTGAAATATCAATAGTGCCCTTTCTTAAATATTATATCAATCGACGGCTTAACCACCTTTTATAAAAGTATGGGAAGATTACGTGGATAAATGAAAAAAATCACAAGGGATAAAGTGAATATTTATATAAACTATAAGGAGGTTATATGGATATTAAAATTTTATCACACGTGCTTTTGAAACATGTTTGGTCTAAATGTTGTAACTGATTGTGTATTTCGTTCATTTTCCACTTTATATAAAATCACAAAGGGATTATGTGGCTATTTTAAAATTTTAGAAAAATCATTCGACTTTATATAAAATCACAAGAGTGTAATAAGTAATTTATTTTAGGGTCAATTGCATATAAACTCCTTTATTTTTGTATAGTGTCACAGCACCCCTCATAAGGTTTTAAAATAACTATATAACCCCTATGTTGTTTTATGTGAAGTGAAAAATATAAACGGAATGCACCACTAGTGGCATCAATTAAGCTAGAGTCACTCTAAAAATGCATGTGATGGAATTATAATACCCATTTAATCCCCTATAATTTTTCATAATATCCATTTTACCCCGATAATATTTAAATTTATCCACATTATTCTTCTATGTAATTTTATATGTAGTGGTTAGATAGTTATTTGATTTAGTTCCTAAGTGAGAGCAATACTAGTATTTCAACTAATGACATTACAAAAACTATTTTTCGTTGAGTTTTCACTTTACATAAAATCATAGAGGGTGAATTGAATATTTTAAAACATTAAAGTCATGTGAAAATGATGAAATGAAACTACAGGGAATCATGTGTAATTTATCTAAATTTCTTGATCCCCGTTAATCCTTCACCCAGTCTCAGAACAAACTAAACTGTGTTAGAGTTTCAATGTCCCGTCTCCATCTAAATTATCTAAAACAAATTGCCCACGACATCTTAAGCGATCGCGCAGCCTTTGAAACCATAATCGGTACATTGAATTGTTCTACCTACTGTCCCGCTCGGAATTTTCTTCTACAAATGAAGTTAAACACATCTCATGGTTCGATTTGTTGGCACATTAAGAAATTTTTTAGTGAGTGGGAGTTCTTGAACCAACAATCCCTTACTTACAATCCCTCTCATTTTACCATCCAAACCAACTTTCTTCTGATATTAGGATATTAATTCCTAGTTTTCTTGAAGTACCTACCAAATAAAATTAGTGTTTGGATACCATAATTTTTTTAATATTATTTTACTTGTACCATAAATATATTTTTTAATTATTTTTTATCGCAAGTAAATCATATCATAAAAAGTACTATAGTAATTATTTTAAATAATATTTCAATTAATCATCTATCCAAACGTATTAACGTGTACGATTGCACAGCCTCGTGATGGATTTTGGAACCATAATTGGTACATTGAATTGTTCTACTTACTTTAACACTCGGAAATTCTCTAGAGATGAAGTTAACAAGTCTCATGGTTTGATCTGTTTGGCATATTAACATGTTTTTTATTAATTTTTTTTATTAAAAAATGGATGGGATCCAAGAAGTGGGCGCGGGACAAGAGAATTCGATGAAATGAACCTAGTTATCGTAAAGTACATACTAAATGATGAAATGAAATTCGATCAGCAAAATTTGACCAAGCACTCATATTTATTTGCAATGTAATACAGATAATTATTTGGATAAATTATTTGAAATAATACTACATCATTATACAACTTTTTATGATATAATGCATGTAAAATTAAAAAAAAAAGTTAATTCAGGATATAAAAAATTGATTAAAAATATATATTTATAATGCAACTCAAATTAAAACATTTGCAAAAAAAATTCAACATAGACCTTTACATTAGTCATAAAAAAAAACTCCACTGTTTTATTTTCACTTGGTAGGACAAAACAAAATTCACTTGGAACGGTCAGAGGACTCCACCTGATCTCAGTCAACATTTGGCACGTGCAAAAGCGACTTTTACTGGCTTTTTCCACCCAAAAAATAAATTAATAAACAAAATAATCGAACTAGTATAAATGATGGGATCAAAACTTCGATCCTTCGAGCAAGTTGCCTTACTCTGCCTCTGCTAGCTTCACTAGCTCACCTAAACCATGGCACGATCTCTCAAAGTTGCAGTCGTCGGAGCCGGAGTTTCCGGTCTCGTCACCGCCCGTGAGCTCCAAAGAGAAGGGCAACAGGTGGTGGTCTACGAGAAATCAAACCAAATTGGTGGGACTTGGGTGTACAGTCCTCAAGTCGAGTCCGATCCTCTGAGCCTTGATCCCAAGAGAGAAATAGTTCACAGCAGTCTCTACTATTCACTTGAGACCAATCTTCCTAGACGTCTCATGGGATTTTCAGACTACCCTTTTACCATCAGGAAGAATGGCGAGCTAAGGACATTTCCTGGCCATCAAGAGGTGCTGCAATTCTTGAACAATTTTGTTCAAGATTTTGGACTCCTTGACTTTATCCGATTCAATACCGAAGTAGTTCGAGTTGAGCAACAAAATGATCAGTGGGTTGTTGAGTCGAGAAGGAGAACATGTGATGAATTGAGCTCATCAGAAGAGATATTCGAAGCAGTCGTGGTTTGTAATGGTCATTACACCATACCAAAAGTAGCAGACCTCCCAGGTAAGTTCTTGAAAATTTTCATTTGCCTAAGTTAATTGTTTAACTGTATAAGTTTAGTGCGGTGGACTTTGTATTGGTTAGTAATTAGTCTAATTTCTGTTGAACCTTTAATCCTGTATGAAAGAAACTTCCCCTATATATCATGCCTAATCTTGTGATTATCCGCCGGCCGCAGTCCTAAACCTATTAATGTACTAGCTAGCTACATTTGGATCCTCGGAAATTAAAACTAAGTTTGAAGATGGTATTCAACAATGTACTTGGGAACAGTTGCCCGTGCTATATACCATCTGCAGAGGCGAAGACAGCAATATGGTCAAGATGGGAAAAAACTTGAAGACAACTGTTATGCTAAGCTATCAGGAGTCAACACTATGGTCTATATTGAAAAATATCACCCATCAATCATCATATGTTTTCAAAGAAAGATTAAGGTACCCTATTTAGTCATGTTACTAAATAGGTTATGATGAACTGATAGCTAGTTGCACTCTCTTTACAGTTTGAGCTGGACCTACCTATGCACAAGCTTTTTTTTTGCAGCGAAACTTCCCAAGAAAGAGGTTGCAACAAATATTCAAGGCAACCATGTATAACTTGCCCTTGAGATCAGGGGTAGGAGCACATAGGTAAGCTATTGAGAGCAAGATACATCCATTAGCTCTGTATGTAAGATGATCTTTGATAAGAGTGAGATGGACTTTAGTCTTCAGAACGTGCCCTTATGTGTTTTTTCTAGCAAGATTTCTATATTTTGGCCCACAAAACAATCAGGAGTTCATGAGGCAAATTAATGTAATAGAAATATGATGACATTAAAATTAGATTCACGAGTTCAAGGGAAAAAAATGAATTTTACCTACATCGAAACTCAACTGAGACAAACAGATACCTTGACCTAACCTTAGGGAGTGACTACAAAGAATAACTATTTTAGTTTTATAAAATTCAAATACATTTCCTACTGAACAAATCTTAGATTTGTTGGCAGTTTGCTCCTCATGTTTGCTCGTGCAATTCCTGCTGTGTGGTTTTTGTACTTGATGGTAGTTGATTAATCAGGATGAATCCTTTGTTACCAACAAAAAGAGGAAAAGGTAAAATTACTTGATCAGAGTTTTGTACTGAATGCTAATTTTACTTTCTGGTTCTTTCAAGGAATCAAAAGTTGGCCTGGTAAACAAATTCACAGCCACAACTATCGAGTTCCTGAACCATTCCGAGATCAGGTACTTGTTTGCAATATTGTACTTGATTGGAAATTATGTGGTAAGATTATATGCAAAAATCTACATTGTCCAAGTTGGTGAAAAATACAGGTTGTAATTGTTATTGGTGCTGGACCTAGTGCCATGGATATTGGTCAAGAAATCACCAAGGTAGCCAAAGAAGTTCATCTTTCTTCAAGATCTCCAGAGATCAAAGTTTCAAAGTTGGAGATGTTCAACAATTTGTGGCAGCATTCAAAAGTATGTAATCCTGCATTCCATTGAGTACTGAACATGCTGGAGTCACAGTATGAAAAACCTACATTTGTGGACTAAAGAAATTTAACAATTGAAACTTCTCATAGATCGAGTATTGCTATGAAAATGGTCTAGTAGCCTTCCAGGATGGAACTTCTGTTGCTGCAGATATCATTCTGCATTGTACCGGGTAATTACCTCCTCATTTTGTTAACTGAATGCATTGCATGTCAGAGTTTGCTCTTCTTCTTAAAACTCTCTCTCAAATGTTGCCTGCTAATTCTAAGCCCTTTATCGTCTTTGCTGAACTTGACATTTTACAGGTATAAGTATGATTTTAATTTCTTGAGGACGAATGGAACTGTAACTATTGATGACAACCGTGTTGGACCATTGTACAAGCACGTCTTTCCTCCAGAACTTGCTCCAGGGCTCTCTTTTGTTGGACTACCTTATAGGGTCAGTTTATGAGACTTTGCAGCTGGCATATTTATCTTGCATACGTTTTTCCAAGGTTAATTCAAACGGTACCTAAGTATACCACGTTGTGCAAAATAAACTTTGCATTGAAAAACTTGTATAATAGTCATACAGGAAAACTTGCACGGTAAGATGTTGGTTGACAGTTTCAAACAAGCAAGCAACAATTTAATCCCAACAGTTGATGATATTGTGCATTAACAGGCTGTCATATTTTTTATGATCGAAGTACAAGCCAAGTGGGTTGCATCTGTTTTATCAGGGAAGGTGATTTTGCCACCAAAAGAAGAAATGTTGCATGATGTTGAACAACATTACCGGCTTATGGAGGAGAACAGGATCCCCAAGCACCATACTCATAGGCTTCCACTTGATCCGGTAATCAAAGTTCCAGAGATTATTCATGGGTGTTTGTTAGTTCCACTAGATTTACTACGATGCAGGTGTTTGAATACTTAATGACCATATCCATTTGGCAATGAAACCTTTGCAGTTTGAATACTTAAACTGGGTAGCTGCTCAAGTCGGATTTCCTGTGGACACTGAGCTATTGGAGATTTATCACAAGTTTTTTGAGTTCATTTGTGGAGCTTCGTGGATTAAATTTAGGGAGCAAGATGTTGAAAGTTGGAATAACTAAATATTTGATAAGGCTTAGCAGGATATCATGCTTGAATTATTCTTTACATTGTTCGTTCTAATAATGATTATAAAAATTTGCAGGATTTTTCCGAGGAATGTCCTAATGTTATTCCTTAGTACACATAATTCACTATCTGAATATCTAAATGCACGCACTTGCATTTATTTATTTATTTATTTATTTTTATGTAAGTGAAAAGTCTTGAATTTAGGACCTCTTACTTGCAATTCCTCCCGCCTTATCCCTGGTGATATTTGGAAAAGTTGACATATTGGAATAGGGGAAAGAATAAAAGATTGCTTTATGGTGAATGGCAGAATTTGATTAGAAATGCATTTTTCTTCCCTTTAACTCCTTTGGCCAAAATGCCCAGTATACAATTTTTGATGTGCAAAAGGATAAACATGCCCTAGCAGATGCAGTACGTGGTTCCCTTGCGGTGAAATCCCGTGTCCTTTCAATCTAGCAAGTAAAAGAATGGTTCAATTGATTACTTCTAGAAATTTACTTAATAGACAAATAGCATAATGAGATTTTGAAAAAAGTTTAGTGATCAGTTCGTATGTAAGAGTTATTAGCCATTACTACAAATCATGGCAACATATACTATAGAGTGAAACGGGCAAAGGAAAAACAAGGAAACATTCGGAAGAGACTTAAAGTGAAAAGGGGAAACATGGAGAGGTGCGACCAGTGGCGGAACTAGTTTTTATCAATATATAGATTTGTAGTTGACTTAAATCTTCATTATGGATGATTTTATACCCGTATATTTAAATTGTTGCTGTAGATTTACAATTAACATTATTATAGTTGTATTTAAACTAAAAAAATGTTGAAATTTTTTTTCTATAAAGTGAATCTTCACTATATAGCATTTGTATATATAAAGACAGAATTTTAGAAATTTAAAGGAGGAAACATAAATAAATATTCAAATGTTTTAAAAGGTCTAACATAATTAACTTTACAAAATTATAGGGATGGAAAGGGCAAACAAATAAGTTTTTTAAAAAAAATAAATAAAATTTGTGGGGCAAATAAGGTGTAAAAGTGAAAACACTACATATGACAAGCAGGACTACCACAAATGGACAAGCAACTAAAAGACAGTATTATTCATGAGCATTGGCAAGTTTGCATATGGATCTCTCCGGTTGCATATGGAGAATTGGAAAGAAAGAAAGGCTATAGCCCTTAAAGAAGAACACCAGTCAAAGATTTAAAGCTGATGGTGATTTTTGTTTGTTCTGTCAAAAACAAAATGTGGAAATCTATGGCGGAAATTTTATTTTCCTGAGCAAATGATCCAAATGCATGATCCTCCAACCCTTTTTTTTTTTAAACTGATTCAAATTAACTTGATTCTCATGCAGTAAAATAGGACAATACCATCCTCTAACTTTTATGCTTAGGCCAATTTGGTCCCTTTTCACGGTGATGCCACCGACAATTTCAAAGGTCACTGCCAATTGGCAAAATCAAGAACGGTAAAATGTTATTATGCAAAATCAACGATTGCCTAACGTAATAAATTTCTTATTCAAACCAAATGTCTTACCTAATGGGTGATTAGTGTTTCTAGTGCCTAATTACTAATAAATTTATTATTATATATACTTGAGAGAAAACACCTTGATGCATATGCACACCTTGTTGGTTATATAAATCCGAAATCTACCCCCCCCCCCCCAACAAAAAAAAAGACATGATGGTAACTCAGTCGATGTCAAAAAACTAGCTAGTGATTCTATACATGCTACTATTTTTTAATCAGTAAATTGTAGTACTAGTTCAAAGTTTTGCTGGTCAAGTTAGACGTTGGAAGGTTGACCCTTGGACAAGGGGAAACAATGCAGCCCAACTGGAAAGGAGTTCAAAACTTATATCCTTCAAGCAATTGAATTCTTGGACACCACGACATGATTACAATCATATAATCCCACAAATTAAAAGCATATGCTCCACAAGATTTCCTATTCAATTCGTCATCCCTTTAGGTCAAATACACAACCAAATTCCCAATATCCCATCACTCCGAATTTCAAGCAAGAAGATGGGCATGTTCAAATTCATATTGGGCACCGTTTTTGGGGTGTATATTGCACAAACTTACGATATACCAAACATCCAGAGACTAGCCAGCACTGGAATAGCCGTGGCCAAGCATATGGAGGAGACCTACCGCAAGCCCCCGAGCCAGAAGACCCCCCCAGGATCGGATTCCCAAAATAATTTATAAGTGCATTCCTTCGTGGTGGTGTCTATATATTGATATGGTTTTTTTCCCCTTTTATTTTGTACTTTGGGAGTAGATGTATAGGTTTTTTATCATTTAGAAATATTCATATTTGTTTCTTTCAGGTATATTAATGCATGCTTAATTTGTCTTGATCTCGTTTGTTTTAGATGTTGTCAAGGCTCAAGGTTTAATTTGGAAGTTTCTTTTTTATTTAACTAGAGATTAATCGGACTAATGCACATATATAAATATATGCTACTGTCATCTAGTAATACTGTTAAATATGATTGTTGTGCAGACTCTGAAGGAAATCTGAAGTCATCTCCAAGACTGCAAATTGAATTTGCTTTTACATCTTTGTGTGCATTTAATTGTGATTATAAGAATCACAGATAGTTTTAGTTTTGAGATTTGAGCAAAGCTGTTTAATTTTGTAACAATATATTTAAGTGAAAGGATTCATGTATAAGGCTGTTTAATTTTGCAACAATATATTGAAGTAAAAGGATACATGTATAAGGCTGCTTAATTTTGTGATAGTCAAGGAAATTTTCTTGTCTTTTAATGTTCATACACACATAGCCAAACAAAGATTAATTGGACCGGAAATTAGCCCACACACCACACACACACACACACACATGATTAATTGGTAAATTAGCCAGAAAGTGACTTAATTTTTTTATTGTTTTGGTGATTATCGTGACAGTAAAATAAAATGTCAAGAACAGGTCAATTTGGGCACTCACAAGTTTTTTTGACAAGTCTACTTTGTCATTTGCTTTATGTCCATGTGCATGGCAGCAAAATTCCGAGTCTGAAATGCTAATTTAGTTGAACAATTCAAATAAAAAATACTAAACATCAACATTATGCCTTACGTAACAAGGTTCACATCCTCGGTATTAATTTGTCTGCACAATTGTATTTTATACCATGGCACGACCTCTGAAGGTGGCAGTGATCGGAGCCGGGGTTGCCGGCCTAACCACGGCCTGCGAACTGAAATCAGAAGGCCATCAAGTGGTGGTCTATGAAAAAGCAGACCAAATTGGTGGGATGTGGGTGTACAATCCTGAAGTCGAGACCGACCCTCTAGGCCTTGATCCTGGCAGAAAAATTGTTCACAGCAGTCTATACCATTCACTCAAGACAAACCTCCCAAGACCGCTTATGAGATTTTGGGATTACCCCTTCACTGTCAAGAATAAAGACGGCGTGCTAATGGATTTTCCTGGCCATGAAGAGGTGCTGCAGTTCTTGAATAATTTTGCAGAAGATTTCGGGCTGGTCGAGTTAATTCGGCTGAATACAGAAGTAGTCCGAGTCGAGCAGGAGAATGATGATCAGTGGGTGGTTGAGTCGAGATCAAATGGTGGGTTGATTTCAGAAGAGCCATTCGAAGCCGTTGTGGTTTGTAATGGACATAACACTCAACCAAGAGTGGCAGAACTTCCAGGTTTGCGCTAGCAAGTCCAAGAAATTAATGCATCTGAAGAATATTTTTATTAGTTCCATAACCACCGGGAGAGGGCTTTCAAAGTGTTCGAATTCTAGGCCTATTACTTGGGAGTTGGAATTCTTGGGTGGAAAAAACATTTGCAGTTTTTTAATTTTGGACAACTTCAACTTTTCAAGTCAGTTACACTATAGTCTATTGTATGTGTATTTTTGTTCAAAATGTTAAGTTTCTATACACTAGCATATTTTTATAAGAATCTCAAATTCATTAGAGCATTTTCAGTTTGTGAGTTTAGTGCGTCAATATGACATTCTCTAAGTTCAATTAAAGATGATTTCAAGAAACAATTTCCAAAACCAATGGTGATCTCGAGTTAAACAATTTCCACAAATAGCTAGCTAGCTCCATTTCTTTATGAGGGTATTATTTTACTCTTTGGATTTTGGTGCATGTTTGTTGGAAATAGCATATATGGTTAGGCCCTTGGCTTTAGGTAAATGACTTAAATCTAGTTCCCATTGACAGTATTTATATCTTAATCTATGTTTTTTAAATGTGAAAATATGCTTCATTACATGCGCGGCCCTAATATATAATACCCTAATTAATCATCTAGACCGTCAATAAAATTGAAGTGCATTGTACTATTTTTCAATACTCTTGACACATTGAATCAAAAGATCTAATTGGTATTTAACGTCAAGTAGCCACTAATTAATGTCACGCTGCAAAAAGCAAATTTATAATAGAAGAGTTCTTTTTAATTTTTTTGTTCTTTTGTTTTGGTTTTTTTTTGGGGGGGGGGGGGGTGGCTGCAAGCGTAAGCAACTTTACTACTAAATACTGATAATTTACTAGCAATTGCTTTGTCATTGATAATTTCTACCTGATTACTACGTTGAAGGAATCAATAACTGGAAGGGGAAACAAATTCACTGCCACAATTATCGAGTTCCTGAGCCATTTAGAGATCAGGTATTCATTCGGTACTCTTAATTAATGCTCGTAAATTATGAAGGCATAACAGAGAAATACATTATTAATCCTACTGATTTAATTTTTCAAAAAAACAGGTTGTGGTTATTATTGGAGGCGCAGCTAGTGCCAATGATATCTCCCTAGAAATTGTGGAGGTAGCCAAAGAAGTACATCTCTCTTCCAGGTCCCAAGAAATTGAAGTCAAAAAATGGGACATGTATGACAACCTATGGCAGCACTCAAAAGTATATATGGTTTCATTTATTTATTTTTATTTGAATTTTGTTGCTAAGTGACAAAACCATGGCACGTAATTTTGTATCACCCCACCCCACGACATTTGGAGTTGCAGCACAAAATGATTGTTTTTTTTTTTTTTTCTCTTTAGCTCATGATTTTACTTGAAGTCATTTCTAGCATACAACTTCATTTTCAAGCTTGTTATAGGTCACAAATTGCTATGAAAATGGTGAAATAGCTTTTGAGGATGGAGCTCTGGTCACAGCAGATATCATTCTCCACTGCACTGGGTAAAATATTCCACCACAACACATTTCCATTTTTCATCTCTATAATCAACTACTGATTAGATGCTGTTTGCCTAGGAATGATGACACTTAACCTTCCATTTATATACACTAATAGGTTCATGATAAGAGGGGATGGATCAAAGTTTTCTGAAGCCTTTTTCATTATTGTAACTAACACAGGTACAAGTATAATTTGCCTTTCTTGAAAACAAATGGAGTAATAACTATTGATGATGACAATCGCGTTGGACCGTTGTACAAGCATGTTTTCCCTCCACAACTTGCTCCTAGGCTTTCTTTTGTTGGAATACCTCGCGTGGTAAGTTCTTTTATGCATTGTTGCTTAAATACCATACGGGATGGCACCTAAGCTGCAATTCTTTTTTCAAGCAAATTTCATTAAAACTGCTCTCTCTTAATCTAATTACTGAATCATGCATTTTTGTCACTTTTGGTGATTATAAGGCAATCAATTTTGTCATGATTGATTTACAAGCCAAGTGGGTGGCTTCTGTTTTATCTGGTAAGGTGAGCTTGCCATCAGAAGAAGATATGTCAGCTGATCTTGAACAATGTTACCGGCTTTTGGAGGAGAAGGGAATCCCAAAACACCACACTCATTCACTTGACCTTAATATGGTACAGTTTGGATTATCTCAGCTAGTAATTATTTTTGTCTCTCTAATTAAGTTAACAAAATCTAATGTTTTGTAATTAATTAATTCTGTAACTTTTTGTTGGCGCAGCATGAATACTTGGACTGGGTAGCTGCTCAAGTAGGACTACCGCCCGTGGATAAGCGGCAAAAAGAAATATTCTACAAGATTAGAGAAATTCTTCCCACTTCTTGGATTGGATTTAGGGAAATGCTCCTTAAACAACTGCCATGGATCAGCCGTATTTCGTAGTTCCAAGTAATTAAATTACAACACACGCAATCATGTGACGTCAAAATCTTAGCAAAACGATAATTATTGGTAATTTAATTACGGTGGAGACTAGCATGCATTTCTTTTGTAGTTACAATTAACCTCTTTTTACATAGTTATACAAAAATTTTCCCATTATTTTTTGCTTAGTTTTTTCTTATTTCTTCTGCACGAAGGATGACATTCAATAAATTATTCTAAGATTTCAAGTCATATATTTATGATTTACCCTTTCATCCATCGCTAAATTCAATAAAAGCAACCAATCAAATGCCACAAAAGTAGGGGTGGGCACGGTCCGGTATCCGACCCGTGCACCATTTAGCTAATTCGACCCACATCTTGCGAGTTAGCCATGTTCTGATCCTTATCCGTCCCGCATATCAGTGGATACTCTGTTATAGGGTACCCGCTAAAATAGGGTTGGATCAACGGGTACCCGCTCTGCCCCCACTTATCCTTTATTTGTTTAAAAAAATGATTTATACTAATTTAATTTTGCATTTTACACATTCATCTAGGATTTAATAAAAAAATTTTCAAAAATTCTCCCACCAAGAAACAAACATGTGAAGAGAATACAAAAAAAAAAAAAAATTAAAAGAATTCATAATCAATAAAAGTTTGAAATAAATAGCACCTTTTTAAATATATATTCCACATTAATTAACTCTTTTCTATAAAATATAAGATCATGATCTCTGCAAATAAATCTTATAAATAAACTATAGTCTCTCATATTTGTATTACAATTTGTTCAATGAAAATTGCTTATTTAGCTCTAAAAATATTATTTTATAGTATATATAAAAAAAAAATAAAAAAAAAATATGCTGGTCGGGTCGGGTACTCGCGAATTTTTAATCAACCCACTCTAACCAGCCCCACATCTAAGCGGATACCCGATTTTCTTTTGATTCATCAAATAATACGGATCGAATATCCTAATTTTCGAATCTGATCAAATCAGATATGATGGATTTTCTGGTTAACGGGCAATTTTGCCCACCCCTACGTAAAAGTAGTTTTATCCCTTATGACAAATTCACAAAGCTGAAAAATCGGAATTAGAATTTGACACCTCGTGCATGGCACTGGCATTGAACGCTTAGCAAAACCTCCAGTAACATTTTGTAACATTTTTGGGTAGTTGGTATTATCTAAAAATTGTTGATGAAATTTCTTGGAGGCAAGGCCGTTGAGTTGACTCTTGGAGGAGGGGAAAGAAAAGGCTTGGATAACAAGACAACCCCCTTCAGAGTTTTGACACTATATATATAAATCAAAACATAAAGGGCTTAATAATCATCGCAAATCCCATCTCTTTAATTTGAATGATTTCCTACTATTGCAGTGGAGACATATTGTTGCTTTTCCTCTTAATCTGAAAGCATACGTGAAGGGAAAAAGGAAAAGGTGAGTCGACATCATGGGATTTTTCAGGAGCTGTTTTAAGTACATGGCCGGGGGTGTAATTGGAGTGTATATTGCACAGAACTATGACGTCCCAAACTTGAGGAAGCTGGCCAGTTGTGGGTTCTTGACGGCCAAGAATGTAGAGCAGACCTACCGCAAGCCCCAGCAGCAGCAGCAGCAGAGCAAGAAGAAGATGGATGATGATGCTGGTCCAGACGGGCCTCAGAACAAGATCTAATTATTAAGATGACTCGTTTAACAATATTTTGAAACCTTACATACATACTAATTAATTGTGACTTCTTGTAATTTCAGTACTTTGTTTGTTCTTAATTATATATGACTTGTTTAGCGATCGCTATGAATAAATAAAGCGTCTTACTCTTTGTTCTTAAGCAGTGTTATTATTCGTATCACTTTTGGAGTCCCCACAAGGCATAAACTTTCGAGTCTTTGGGCAAACACTAAATATTGGCTCATTAGATCCACCAAACTTCTTTTTCTTTCGATGAACAACTTCTTTTTCTTTTGATAACCAATTCCGAGATTGATTGTGTGCTAGACTTCATATAGCAGATCTTTTGCACATTGTAAATAATATTCTTTGTGCTAAACAATTGACTAAGGCAGATTTTCATCCCTCTCCACATATGGCTCTCTTTCAGACAAAGCACACCCTTCTCTCTATGAAAGATGGAACAAGGTCCCAAGTATACATTTAACTTAAATTTCAGCCAATCACATCACTAGCAGAACCAAGGCGGGGGAGGCCCTTTACAATATTGTAAAAGGTTTGGGGTATAAAGTCCAATATTTACAAGAATACGAGCAAAAACTTTTAACGTCTTAAGGAGATTAAAAAGATTTCTGCAATCTTTTATTGGGGATTGGGGGGGGAGCCACAAAGTCTAATTTGTACAAGGATGTGAATGAAAATTTCAATGTAAAGGGATTTAGAAGAATTTCTAAGATCTTGGAGGCTCACATCCGCCAATGATCATCAGTACAAAACTTGGATTAATCTTTCTCATACTATATATATTTAAAGATTGGTCCTTATAATTTTATGTTACTCTTTAAATGTACTCGTGTTGATGTTGACTCTGTAAATAATATAATAATGAAAGCCGTTGACCTTTGACTCTTGGAGGAGGAGGAACGAAGCTCTCTTCTCAAGATTAGAAAAATAAACTCCCCAAAAGCGTAATCCAAAAGAAACCAGAGTTGTAGAAGGGAAAAATACTTGGAGAATAAGCCAACATCCTTCAGACCCCACTCACTATATATTAGTAAAACGTAGTTCCAAGATTCATCATCAAATTCCATCTACTCATTTCCACTTCGTTTCCGGGAGGAATTTTTGTGCTATTGTTTTATATTTGATTAGATAGAATCAACACAAGTAAATACATCAATGGGGTTCTTTGGTACCACTTTTAGTCTCATGCTCGGAGGTGTTTTTGGAGTCTATGTTGCCCAAAACTACGACGTTCCCAACCTGAGGGAACTGGCCCGTTCTGGATTGGCCATGGCCAAGCAAGTGGAGGAGACCAACCGCAGGCGCTGCCCTCTGGACAAGATCAATGATTTCGGTCAGGACCCGTCCCAGAAGAAGATCTAAGATGCTGTTTCGGAATTAAAATTTTCCTTTTTTTTCTGGTTCGGAGGCGGTACCTTTGATTAATTTTGTTGTTCGTCGAACTAGTTTCTCCAAGCTTCGTAATTGTTCCAAGTGTTTTTCTGGTATTTATTTTATGTGATCTGAATAAATTGATTGGTGTTGTTGAAGATCTAATTGGAAATGAGGTGTTTTGCTTGTTCTTTTCGGTTGGGGGAAAACCATATGTTGCACAACTCTAACTAAATTCAGCTAAAAAATTGGCTATTTGATAGAGTAAAACAGAGTAACTAAGGGATCTTTTTCTTCAAGGGAAACTTGAACGTCAATTCAATACAACAAATCTATTTCAGTGATAGCAGATTCCAAGATAACAAATCTATAGTTCAATGCAGAGTACCTGTTTCACTATAGCGCACATTCCAACTTTTTAGGAGTACGTTCCAGTTTAGAAATTAATTAATCTCCCAGCGGTAGTGGTGATCGTGAGGTTTCTGGTTCACCTTTTTCCTAAAGAGTCTCAGAAAAAAGTTGGAATTTTACAAATTGTTGTACGGTGATTTTTTTTTTTCAATTAAATTGTGGTGTGTCATACTATCCATGAATTTTCCTGACCTCCCGACGTCCCGTCCGACCCCGGGGCCATTTGTACTTTTATGCAGGCAACGTTACTTAACCAGGAGCCACAGGACAGAGCTTAACAATTCTGTAGAGAAGAAAGCATCACCCTCTACAGACGACGCACTGAAGCAGTCACAGCTGACATTCACCAATCACAAACGAGCTGTCATCAAACTCCGCTGCAGCCATAAACTCCCAATTCATCTCTATCTTGACTGCTACTTTCCCCTTCTTCAACTTGACAAAACAAATACCCAAAAAAAGGCAAGGCAAGGTCCCTTTGAAATTCCACAGAAACCAGTCCCTCGCATGTAAAATGATCAATGGTATTTGTCTACAAAATTTTTGAAAGGAAGACATGATAAACTAAATTTCGATGTTCAAAAAGAAATGGATTATCAAATGGCACTAACAATAATAGCATCTTTCCATGCAAATTGCCTGCTCTGGAATACTCGCTTCATCTGATAAAGTACCCAATTAGCACACCTACTAGACCAATGAGTAACACGATGAACAAGGAGACACGACCAACTTGATTCCTGAGAATTTCTTTCCTCGTCTTTTCCTGTCCAATATGAAAAACCCACATTACAGCATATCATAAATATAGAAAGTAGTAATTGCTATCTCTTCAATGCACCGAATTAAGCTCATACATCGTGACGTATAAAACAATTGGCATACATTGCCTTGAACTATTCCGCTAGTCACCGATACATCATCCAAAAGCATGCTACTACTGTTCTTTTATCAAGCAACAATGGAGCAGGATATTCATGTCCTTATTAGACAAAGGGAAACAATTGTCACATCAAGTCAAGAACAAAAGATTAACCCTATAATTAGCGGGCAATCATAATATTCTGCTTGTTAAAATGAATAAAGCTTGGTTCTGAGATTCAAAATTTTGAAAGAAAAGCATATTAGAAAAGATCCGTCATGAAAGCTTTGCCACATTAGGCATATTTAGATTTACAACATAAGCCTCCAATCAAAGCATTTCAAGTTTTTAACATAGAACCTGCAGTGATTTATCTGACTTCATTGTTTTCAGTATGAATTTTTAAATATGAACTCTTCTCTCGTGATTCCAAGTGACCTCCCATTTCACCACACCATCCCCTCTCCTGTAACAAAGAATGTAGGAATGCCCTCCCATTTCATCACATATAAAAGAGCGAAGCCTTCACGAAGAGTTAGGGTTCTGTGATTTAGGAAACCTAGATGACTACTTGAGCTCAAGGTGAACAAAAAAGTCCTTCAAAAAAAAAAAACTCTGGTGAAAAGGTACAGAGTAGTTACAATCATGAGCTTTGGTTTCCCCATATTTAAAAAAAAAAAAAAAAATCTTTCTACAAAAAACTATGATGTCATCATCTGTTAACTGATCATGAGCTTTGGTTTCCCCATATTTAAAATATTAAAAAAAAAAAAAAATCTTTCTGCAAAAAACTATGATGTCATCATCCTGTTAACTGAACACAAGCTCAAACATAGTATTAATTTGACGTTACTGATCTAGACATCATGAACCTAACCAATACACCCAATCTTGAAGTCAATTCTCAAACAACTTAGCTCAAAAATGGGCATGAACCTACATAATTATGCTCATACTCTGTACTGTTAATAGATTATGAATCGAAAAGGAAAAATTAAGATAGCCCCATAAAGATGTGAAAAGGAGGGGGGAAAAAAAGAAAAGGGAAACTATCGAAACATGAGTCATCATGTGATATAGCATCAGTTTTAGCAATTCATGATCATTCTCAGCATACCAGCTCAAGATAAAGCTTTTGATTCTGTTGAGTAGCAGAAGTCTTCTCCTCCATCAACTTTGATATCATAGGCCAATCCTGCATTAGAAAAAGTGTTACGCTAAACAACTATCACCCACAGAAGGGGTTAAGAAAATAACACAAATGACTAACAAAGGGCAGATGACAATTGCACATGCTTTAAAAAAACTCAGTCAAGACACTTAATTGATCCAGAACAACAAAATGGTACAAATTAATTGGCACCCCCAGTAGTTCATCATGTCCAGCCTCAGTAAAAGAAAATTTTCAGTTGCTAAAGAATTTTGACAATAAAGCATCTCAAGATACAGAAACCAACTTAAAAAACAATCTACTTTTTTTGGGACACTAAGATGACAGGTATACTCAATCAGAAGTTCTCTTGCCAAAATATTTGATTGCAAACTTATCTCCAAAATAACGAATTTCACAAAAACAAAAGCATAATTAAAATGGATAAATGTAAACCAGACTGAAGCGCCTTAAGATATGTGCTTTCATTTTTCAATCGAAACAAGGTCTGCAAAGATGTTGCCTATGATGTTGGATGCAAAAGAAAGAAACGTCTGTTCACCTCTGAAGAGGATGCTCCGCCTGTTGACTCCTCAAAAGTCCTACTTACCTGGCATATTTGTAGGACAAGGCATGATTAAAAAATCAATGGAGGCAAGGCAACAAATGTGAAATAATGAACACTTACATGCTCAGAACTTTTAACCTCATCATCAACCATAGATGATATGGGAGAAGAATCTTCTTCAGGTTCTTCAGGGACTGGAGAAGGGGGATTGGCAGGAATATAAGCAACCCTCAATTTGGACTCCCCAATGACCTTTCCGTCCTCCTTCTCGAACTACGGATCAAATTCACAAAAATCAGTTCATTTCAATATATCAACTCACTCATCAAACCCAAAATCATATGAAAATAGAATAAAATATGATCAAATAGACTCTTTACATAAGTTATCTGCCCTAAAAGAAAGAACCCACCATCTGCTGATTTAACTCCTTTGCACCCTCAGGCATGACAACACTCTGAACTAGAAACTTATCTTTGCACTGCATATCAGGGGGCATCTCTTTATGCGCCTGCATTGTAACTGCACAATCAACAAGAAAACAAGCAATTGGCAATACAAGTTAACCTGTAAGGTACATATTCCCCACCAACTAAGCATTATATGCTGAAAACCAGAATACTTGGTTAATACATATGAAGAACCATAAAACCTCTTATCAGGAACTATAACTTCCATGAAATAAACTTTACCGGTGACATTGCTAATGGCACCAGGCCGAATAACACCAGCATTCGGCCGAACACTGTACTTTCTGGGATTGGTTGTTTTAACCTTAAGACAACATCAAAACTAATTAGTCCATAACACGTATTCAAAACATACGTTGTTTTTTCACAGAATAGGAAGAAGGAAAGGAATGGTTGAAAATCCAACCCTCGTTCCAACACAAAAACGAAGCCCCTAAACCACAAGGCTATATTCGATTCTCAGATTAACAAGTACCTTGAATGCAATATATTGATCAGTCCTGTTGATGAGTTGCAAAGAACATGAACTCTGCTTTCTCAATTCAACTTTTTCCGATACATGCCAACAAAATCATCAAGGAGTAGCATCAACAAAAACCAGAAAACAAGAATAACCCATTAGTTGAACCATAACAATCAAGCAACCAGCGAAAGCTAAAGCACCAAAAGCCTAAAAAATAAATAAAATCAAAACCCAAAAAAAAAGAGACAAAACACAAATACCAGAGAGCAAAGAATCTTAAACAAGAGAAAATTCAAGTAAAAACTTACATGGAAACTTGAGTTCTGTTGGGTGAATGCTAAGAAAATCACCGGGGCCGCTAATTCCCATGGCTTTCTATCAAACACTTGGCAATTGGGAAATGAAGAAATAAATTCAGGGTTCTTTGAGGGAATTGGATTAAAGAAGACGGCTATGATTTCAGAAATCTGCCGTTTAAAGATTTTTTTTTCATAAACCTATTTTTCCCTCGAAGGACCCGATTTTCTTTCTGTTTTTGTTCTTCGCCTTGCAGGATGTGATCAGAAGAGAAGCTCATTGGCTTTTCCGGGAGCAATGGTCAATTGACTATATTGTCCCTCCTTATCTGTCTAAAGACTATAGCGTCCTGTCCCTCCTTAGTGGATTGTGGTTACTGGATACCACCAGACCAGCCACGCTCGGTCTACCCAGCCCGTTAAAGGCAGGGCCTTCATGGGTTGGGTCCAAAAATATTAGACTGATTATAATACTGGTAGATCCCCCCATACAACGATAGCGTTTTTCTATTACCATTTAATAAATGGATTAATTACGAAACTCCCCCTCCAAAAGACCCTGCTTTGTCATTTTGTTCCCCACATTTTGTTATCAGATGGATCCCATTTTTAAATTTACAGAATTACACTCAAACGTACAATTAACTCAACAAAGACAAATCAAAATTGAACATTTTTCACATGAGATGTATAGCTCTGAAGAAAGGAAGAATAAGCTTTAAAAAAAAAAAATCAATGATGTGCTCGTTATCATGTATTGTCATATTAAGAAAAATCAAGATAAAATATGTGCCCAACAAAATTGATGATTTTGCAAGCAAATATGTGTTGTTGTGCAAATCTTTTACAACTAATATGTACAAATAACTAATCTCATTCAGTTTTTTTTAAAAAAAATTTGTGCTTTGCAAAAAGGGCATGTGGCATGTCGAAATCACTTTTAATGTAGGATTACTTGGTTTGTTTATTATCTTGGAAAAAATTAAAAATTTTTAAGGGGCACATTGATCTAATTGAATAATAAGAAGGGTAAACATAAGGAAATAACATTTTTGATGGGGGATTTGTATAATTATGCTAATTGCTCTTCTTATGCCAGAGTACTTTCCCAAAGTAGTAGTTCAATAATTCATCATTGAGTTATATATACATTGAATATCAAAAGTAAATTTAAATGTCAACTCTTTATATTTTCATGATAGGTCGCTAGAAATCAAATTATAGAAAATTTTTACTTTGTACAACTTTATAAGACATTAGAGAAAAAAAAAATTGATGCTCTACGAAATATCCAGATAACTACTTTGTGTTATGAAAATCTTGGACAAATTAAAATTAAACATTTGAGGTGGAAACAAATTTGCAAGATAAAAATAACTAGAAGGAGGCATTTGATTCTTCAGTCTTTAACAGAAATTACGATGACAAATCACTTTAGTTATAACTTATTAGGATTTGGTGTATAAGAAACGATTAAAGTGTGAAATTATCTACTAGCAAACATTCAAAATACTAAACAATGCAATTGCTAAAATGTTTGCAAGAATCTGCTTAGAAACAGAATATAAAAATTTCTAAAATGATTAGACTTTATTTGATATGTGTTAAAGATCCTTTTTTTTTTTTTCGGAAAGAATGTAAAAAAGATATAAAGCAAAGAAAATCGAATTAGCTTGGGATTTCCAGCGGACATCCACCAAGGCTGCCAAACCAATCATTAAAACTCAACAAAGATTGGGGACCGGAGGCCGGACAGTTAAAATCCATATGCTTGGCCAGGTCTGGTCGAGAAAACACAGGGGGATGTTTGTCGGGAAGCTGGTTCGTTTGGAATGATGGTAGTAGTAAATTATTTGGAAAAAAATTTATGTGAAATATTGTTCAACTTTTTTACAAGGGGATATGTGTGAGATAAAAAAATAATTAAAAATTATATTTATGATATAAGCAAAACAGAACGTGATTTTTTGTTTTTTTGGCAAATCGTGATAACTAAACATACCAAATTGATGATGTTTGATAGGATTTGTCTCTGTCGAAATCTTCTCGTTTTGCTCTTTGGTTACACAGCAGGTAGATTGATTACTTTTATTTCATTTTTTAAGCTCGTGAATTACTATTTGAAACATTTTCTTTTTCTAAATTTATCCCTAGACTGGGATATATAATTTTAGGGATTATCCCTTTATTATCTTTTCTAAACAAGTTTTAAGCCGCCAAAGATTTTTAGCAACTTTAAAAATAATAAAAAGAACTACCTAAGAACAAAGAGTTCGTCTTATCTTTCAAGGAGTGCGGCGGTAAGTAGCTTGTAGTATTACCAAGCAGGGACAGAATTGTATCCTCCAGGCCTTTAAATACAGGGTTAGTTTTTAATTTAATTAAATTTTTTGTACGGACTGAACAATGCTATTTGCTTTCAAGCAGGAATGCAAATGAATCAAATCGCTTGCGACCAACTCAACCCCATACTAGATTCAAGTTCGGTCAACATTGCGTTCGAATTGAGTTCAACCTGACTGACCAAGTTGAACTCGAGTCGAATTCAAGTCTAGAGATATTCATCTCATTAGCTCGCGAGCTAACTCGATTATATATATATATGTTTTTATTTTTTTATTTTAATAATAAAATTACATATATATCTCTAATATTTTATTATTTGTTAAGAAATTTTATTTTTTTAAAAAAATAAAATAATTATTTTTTAAGTTCGAGTTTGAGTTTTACATTTTGAGCTTTACATTTTTATTTTAAAAAATAAAATAATATTCAGAGATATTCTTTCTTCTTTTTTTAAAAAAAAAATTATTTGTTTGTTTGCAGGTAAGCCTTTGATTCTTATCTATATAATTAATCATATTGTCTATTAGAAAATTTTCCAGTGGTCCAAATTGAGTTGTTTTTGCCATAAGAATATAATTTTTCATTCATCGACAAGACATGCTGCATTCTGTACCCATCATTCATGCATAAGTTATAAAAAAAATAAAACAAAGTAGAAGAAGAGATAACTTGCACGGATTTGGATTCCTCATCCGAACACGGAGGGTCCTTGACCATTGAAAAGCCTATTCCTGCAGGCTGAAAATACGAGATGATGGATCAGGTACTTCCAATTTCATGTTCCCTGAACATTGATTGAGCTGCAAGCCCTACGCTGTCAATTTTAATTGCTTCTTCAAATTACTGCTGTTGCATGAGCTGGGGTCAATGGACTTATCACTGATTCTCATATTTTTTGGCAAATACTACTGATTCTCATATTCGATTCTACTTTTTTTTTAAATTTTTTGGTGTACTGCATGATTACACAAGATTCTTGGAAGCAAGTGCTACACTTGATGAGCCAGATAGACATGCTGCCCAAATGGTTGTCAACATAAAGACGTAAATGCAGATTTTTCGTTTCCTACAAATTACAATTGATCAGCACATTAATGCCCCTTTAATTTTGCACAGTTCACATAATATGGCTTTTCACCTTTTGTTATGAAGTTATTCTTTATCTGTGAACACCAAAGTTACTGCAGTTTCTTTTTATTTTGGTAGTAAAATAAAGTCTAGATGGATCAAGTTTCAATCACCGTTACGGGTTAGGGTATGCCTTTGAAATCACAGGTCACTTGTAGAAGTTCTTACATATCGCCTATCAATACAGGTTTTACATCGATAGCAAAATTCAAATACACGATCTTTTATTAGAAAGTGATAAGTCCTTATCAATTGAGCCAACTTGTGTTTTGACGCATTTTATTTTTTTGGACATCAAGGACTTCCTTCATATACGGAACACTTCCAAGGGCCATGCTAACTCTCCACACAGGGCCTTAAGCTTAATTAGCTAGGAGTTTTAACAAGAAAGGTCTGATTATCAAACTGTAAGAGGAACCCTAGTGTAGACCGGGAGAGGAAGTGGGATGCTTCAATCATGATACAACGTAACGTCAAGACTGCAGATCATTTATTGCATGGCCACAAAAAATCAAATTATCAGCCAAGTCCAGTGCCATCACAAATAAGCCAAAATTTGTATTCAGTCTGCCTGAAATCTGAGTGTGCGAGTACATTCCGCACAAATGTAAACATGATGATATGAATCTGAAACATACCAAATTATTGCTGCTCCCACAAGGTCCATCCACTCCATGCAGCAGAGATCTACTCTATGTTTATCTTTCGTGACTTGGTCTTAGTAAACAGCTAGCCAGTGGTCCTGTCTAATACTGAAAAATCGCGACCATATATACATATATATGAAATGAAAGGGGAGCTTCCATGCAAATGCTGCAGTGCTTCCTTCCGGAGGACATAAATGCAAAATCAAAATCGTCTTCTTTCTGGCTTCAAACTGTCCTATCCAATCAGTGACTCTGCGGCACTGGGCAGCGAGTACACACAGGTGGCCGCCATAAATGGACCGGGCTAAAAACACAGAACGTACGCTAACCTATTACGTGCCTCATGCCCAATGAAAGTTACGCACTTGTCTTTACCTCAGGTGAGTTAAAACATATTTATGATTGTAACACTTGCTCTTAATAAAATCTGCACATCCCAACATTGAGGAATGAGAAATCAGCAATTGCACTAATTAAAATCAAGAGATAAAGAAGAGAAGGAACTATTTGTTCTTTTCTTCAAGGCTGATCCAGTAGAACTTTCACAAGGGGCACAAGCTTCACAGATTCCAATAAAGTTCAAATGTACGATAGTTTGCTTAGGATATATTACTGAATTTTTACTTTGGTCACTTTACTGGGGATCAATTTGCAAATCTCCCTTTTTTTTTAGTACCTAGGTAAGTAAGTGGATTCATTTGGGTTTCGAAATGATGCCCTTTCTTCTTTTTTTTTTTTTTTTTTGATTAGAGAATTGATGTCCTTCCACTCTAAATGAAAGGTCACTTTTCATAATGACAGTGGGATATATTTGCTGAAGACGATGCTTCAGGTAGCGTCTAGCTGGAGAGAAATTAAGGAAGTCCGCTGCATTAAAGAAGGCTATGCTCTTGGACTTCCAACGTCCATATCTGCATTGAAGCAGTTACCCTGAATTAAGCCCGAACTTCAGACCTCACAACCGGGAGTGGACTCCAGCACCAAAGAGCTAAAACTCATTGCTAATGCTTAATATTTTCTAGGTTAAAATCTTGTTTGGGTTTCAGTGCGTTCACGGAAAAAAGCACTTTTAGAGTGTTTAGTAATTAATTTTTTGTAATTTAAGTAACTCAATTTTTTATAACTTAAAAGCACTTTTATTAAAAATACTTGTGTCAAAAGTACTTGCTGGGATTCAAGCAAGGCCATAACCTGTCAAACCATATTTTAAAAATTCGAGCAACAAGCACCCCCCCCCAACACACACACACGCACCAAAAAAAAAGTGAAGGTTTGATGACAAAAATACATAAGAATTTCCAACGCTTTGAGCAGGATATACACGCTATCTCAACTTTTGCGCGCAATAGGCACCTGATTTTTCTTCATACAAAAAGAATTTAACACGTACAAAGGAAAAGGAGGAATATGATGTGTATAATGCGATCCAAGTAGATGCAGGCTGTAATTCATTTCCTGTCATAACCTCTCAAATTTTGTCTAATGTCGATATAATTTTCCGTTTCCTTAGTTATTTTGACAAATATTGAAATTAAACCTTGAACTTGGGGACTGATGTGTGCGTATAATTTTGATATCGATGAACACAAGAAAGCAAGATGTAGATTTTTTTACTTTGCCGAAGAGGAGTAGTTAGCCATTAAAAAATATTTGGACAGGAGATTATTTAGAATAATTATTTAAAATAACAAGGTAACACTTTATTGTGACGTGATACAAGGAAGATAAAATGATATTTAAAATTTTAAAGAAGTAGTTGAAAAATGCACATATATAGTGCAAGGAAAAAAAATATTTTGAAAAGCTTGGTATCTAAACACACCATTAATTAACGGGGAAAAATCCATTTTTTGTTCTTAAACTTTGAGTTAGGGACACATTTTGTTCTCAAACTTTTAGATGCACTACATTTAGTACATGAATTAATTATTTTGGGCCACATTTCGTCCAAAAATGGTAAAATATTCAATTTGGATGGAGAAGGCTGACGTGGCCGTTAATTTTGACTGAAAAATTGTTTTTATTTAACGGTCACGTGTCAAATATGTGACTTTCTTCATCCAAATCAAGTAATTTACCGTTTTTGGACTAAATGTAACAAAAAATAATTAATTTATGTATTAAATGTGACGTGTCTAAAAGTTTGGAGACAAAATGTGTCTCAAACTCAAAGTTTAGAGACGAAAAGTAAACTTGTTTCTCTATTCAAGGGGAAAAGTAAAATGTTACTATGATGAAAACGTTTGAAAATCGAGAAAGAGTGAAACATGCAAGGCTAATTGACTTGGAAAGTCCTCACCTTAGCAGTTAGCAGTCGATAGATTTGTGTTTACAGTGGGAAGGGGAACCCGGACGCTTTCTCAGGTATCAGACTGTATGTATTGGATAGTCGTGGTGAACTGGTGACAGCCCAACCACCAAAAATTCTGAATGTAAATGCCTGCCGAAACTCTTTGTCCTGAATCCCGAAAGTATGTCAACAGCAGCCTACTTTAACCTGCAAAGATATCATACTGCTTTTGAAATTGGCTAAGCCGTCTTAAATTTCCTTAAATGTTACAGGTACTTGTATTCTAATGTAAGTAGCTCAAAAGGTCTGCTGATGAATAGCCATATTCACCAACCCCTTGGCCTTGGATTGGATCCATCCATTTTCCAAGTTTTTCATTCTTATCCACTGTACGGGCTTCACCATATAGCTATTTTAGATTGTCTTTGAGAAAAAAGATTAAAATCTATTCACCCTCTTGATACAGGGTAAGATAACCATTAAACTCGGAGAATTGATTACCCTAGAGACATTTGGCAACTAAAACATTCTTTTAGCTTTTGCAGGCTATAGTAATCAACACTTACACCTCCTCTCCTCTTACATGTGAAGGGCATATATATATATATATATATATGTAAAAAATGCATCAGCCTTGCTGGTTCGATGTTTTCTCCATCGAATACGCTATTAAAAAGAGAGAGAAAAAAAAAAGGCCATTTACCTCACGATACTGATTTGCATGTTATCAAGATATCCAATAAGAGTTGTCTTATAAAGTGTTGCACGATGGTGAGGCAGGCCCCTTACTCCATTATTGAGTGTAGAAACCAATAAAAACCTATGGGAATGTGCCTGTGCCTGTGCGTGCGACAGCAAGAACGTGAAAACAGACAACGGATTGGGGGCTTCATACCCTCACACTCTTCACAATTTTGATTGTAGATAGCAATTGATAGTGCAGCAGATGTGTTTGATCTGATGAAATTGGGTTAGATGAGATTGATTGTGGAATTATACTAATTCTTAAAGGGCGCTCAAATTTGCTTTGATTTTGATTTTCTGCGTGTTGTTGTTGTGTTGTTGTATACATTTATTGTATGTATTAGTGGTGTCTTCTTCATGAGTCGTAAAAAAAGAAATGCCATGCAGGAATAGAGATCTTGATTTTATTGCAAAACCACGTTTTACTATAAGTTGTTAACCTAACTTGGTAGAAATTTGCTTTAGCACATGCATCACCATGTTGAATTGTTTGTTGTTTCTATTCTACCCTCTTTTTTTAATTCTATACCTGTGGTAGATCACCTAAGTCAAAAGTTATCGCATGCGGATGCCTGGGAATTTATTTGTTCTCCGAAGGATTTTTCTTTAGTTTTTGGGGTAGAAATTAGTAACGTGATGGATGGCACATAAGCAAACATGATATACAACATAGATACCGTTGGAATCGATTCAGAACAAGCTGATGAGTGCAAAGTAAATGTTTGCCATGAATAATTCGCATTGCAGCTTCCAACAAATACTTTGGACAACATCTTGATTCTTGAGTGTAATGTTGTTCCCCAGACTCGCAGTTCTGAGCGTTGTGGTCCTCCCTCCCTTCACATTCAGGCATTCTCTTTCTTGACCAGAATTTCAGAGACAGGTACAAAGAAGAGGAAGAAAAGCTTAGAGGCATCAAATCATAGACAAAAAATGCCCGCCCTTCAAGAATTGACTGCCTCAAAGGAATCAAAGCTATAAAATCACGGATTCTTTGATCTCAATAAATGCACATTTAACAACTTTGATAATCCTTAATTTTATGTTAAGTGGGATTCAAGTACGTATGATCTTGCTGGAGTAGGATTGGATCGTACTGTAAGATGGGATAGATTAGAAATAGAAGATCCTAAATTCAGAACTTTATATCGGAAGTCTGAACCATCCGGGTTAGTTTCGATTCTTACAAAACTAAATACTTGAAGCCTTTAAACATGCAAAATTAGCTGTATCAGTATTGCTGAAATTTGTTTTTGAATTTTGGATATAAAAGTAGAACCAACCAATTTTCAGCAAATACTCCCTCCGTCCCACTTTGACAGTCCTGTGTTCTTTTTTCGTCTGTCCCAAATTGTAGTCCACTTTCCAATTGAAAAATGTAGTTATTTTTTAATTTCTCTAAAATACTCTTATTTAACGTAAGTTCTTATTACTATAAACTACCTTATTTAATATAGATTGTTAGTATTTAATATAACCAACCCCATTTAATGTATTTAGATTTTTCAAAACATATTAATATATGAAAAACCAACTTTATTTAATGTAAGGGTATTTTAGAAAAATAGTAATCTAAATTTATTTTTTTAAAAAAATTAACTATTTTTTCTTAAATTGTGTGAAAAAAAACTAAAACTATCAAAATATGACAAAGACAGTACTACATAACAATAATTGAAAGTCAAGACTTTCCCTTCTCAAGAAAATTAATATGATATGAATTAGACGTTGGGGAATGCATGAATAAACCTTGCGCTGTAAATAGTTTTGTCTCTGTTCGGTTCTAGGGAAGAAAAAAAGAAAGAAAAAGAGGAGAAAGAAACAAAAGAGAAGAGAGGTTCTAATTAAGGGATTGGTGGTGGTTTGCAATTCTAGGATTTCATCAAGAATAAGAAGGATGGTGGGGGTCATACTGCCATAATTCAACTTGTCCCCATTACTATTTGCAGATTTTCAGCCTTTCAGATGTTAGACCAATCTCACTAATCCTCCAATATAAAATTCTTGCCAATATTTTAAGCCAAACTGGAAGAAGATCCCAAAACTGAAATATATTTAACTGCCATAAATTACACCACCAGGAGACTGACACAAATAAATTATTCCCTCCATCCCACTTTAATAATGTTAATTTTTTTCACACAGTATAAGAAAATTTAATTAACTTTATTAGAAAAGTAAATATAATTTTCTAGTTTTTAAAAACACCCTTACATTAATATTAGTTTTATAATTAACCACCATACTTTTATGTTGATTGCAATAATAATATTGATGAAAAGTTACACCATTCAGGACATGAATAAAAGTAATTAATGAATATGATAGGTTATATTTATTGATAACAAAATACATTAAATCAGAATATTTTAAAGAAATTAAAAGTTAACTATATATTATTCATTTGAAAATGAACTATAATTTAAAACGGATGAAAAGACTATCAAAGTGATGTCCAAATTATCAAGAGCTGCAACAATTCTTTGACCCTTACTTTAAAAAATTAAACTTAAAAATAAAAAAAAATAAGATTATCAAAGTGGGACGAAAGACCTAACAGATCATTACTACTGCAAGAACTAGTTATGCCCTTCAATCATATTTACTTGATTTCTAGAAAACACTCCATTAATCTGCCTCGGTTCCAAAACTTTCCAGCTTCAGTATTGGAATAACTACTAATTCAACAATTCCTAGTTCCTACCATCAAAAAAATAAGCTGTAAAATTAAGTAGACAAAAATCTCTACCAAAAACTCTATTCACAAAAACCACAGCAGAAACAAAACCAATTCCCAGGCTCTAACTCAACACTTTTCCTAATGCTTCCCCTTTATAACTCCAACTCATACCCCAAAAAAAAAAAGCAAAAAATGAACTCCCTCAGACTTTAGATTTTTTTTTTTTTAATTTCCTGTAGAACAGACTGACAATTTTTTTAGCATCCTAATCAAGTGCAGCAGTTCAGCTGAGTAGATGTTAGCACAACACAAACTGCCATCAAGTAAGCTCCCTTCAAAGAAGAACACAAACTAGTATCAAGTAAATGGCCATTAAGTAAATTCCAACAGCAATTAAACCATGAAGAAGAAGAGAAAGAACAACATTGTAGTAACCATCACTAATACCCTTTCCCTTTTTCTTTTCTTTTGAATATCGATACTACAACTATAACTAGTATGACAATTGAACTCAATCCTCTATAATACGAGAGAGGTGGTGGTGATATCTACAAAATTGGGACATGGGAAGGACCATTGTTCAATCTATTTAAGTTACCCTCCAAAGGGACACAAAATACCAAATTACGCCCAATCCCCTTCACCTCAACTCTCTCTCTCTCTCTCTCTCTCCCCCCTTGTCAGTATTCCGTACACAAATCAATAAAGTGGTGACCGCTGGGGCGTACCCTTCCTCCGGTTCGATATCTCCAAAACCGGACCACAAACCGGACGAAAGCTAGCAGAAATGGTGCTCCTCTTCTTCCTCACAATTTCTGTCGTGGCAGTACAAGCAAGCGTCCGGCAGCTAGCTCCTCCACCATTTCCAACGCTACCGCTCGATCCAGACTCCGTCCTAATTGAAGCGACCGGTTCAAGAACCGTTTCAGGGGTCATTTGTCCATCGTCGAAACCCGGTTCAGGAAAAGTTATATTCACACATTCGTACACATACTTCGAAAGCTTGCCCCCTGTTCCTAGTATGTACTGTAGCTGCACAAAATCAAGAAAAACCCATTTGAGAAAACCCTGGGTCGCCAAAAAAATTGGAAAATGAAGAATTATTCGTTGGCTTATAGATTGAAGACTAAGAAACAAAATTGTTCTGTTTTTCAATTCTTTTCTGTTCTTCGGGGATTAGTTTATAGAGAACCTTGCAAGAGAGAGAGCAGAAGATGTAAGGCTCTTGAAGGCCTTTATCACAGATCATGCAGGTGTTGCCAGAGAATCTGGAGGGCCTTGTTTGAGGCCTTTGATTCAAGAATACCACCTTTGCACCGTTTGTGATGTAAGACTGCAAAAGAGGGGAACATAAGCAATGCGATGAACAAGACAAAGTTGAAATGTCCTTCTTTAATTGAAATTTGATTTCATTTTTTTGAAATTAGCTTACTTGAACAAGACCACAGTCCATCAATTTCTCAGCATCATCCAGTCTTATCACATCATGGTAAACATACCTTCTTATCTGAAACCAAGACATTAAAATTGAATTGAAGACCAGTTTCCAGAAAAGATGCACACATCACCACATGCATAATTTTGAGCTTTTTTTCTTTTCTTTTCCCTGAATTTTGATGAATTTCGAAGAATAACAATACCTGTAAGAGGCGGTGAGAGGCGTGAACGCTTAAGCAATGCGGGCAGATGCCTTCACAACAATCCAAACAAAATACGTTCTTTTCATTCTTCTTAGCATCCTCATGAATTATACAGGCGTTGAAGAACTTCTCTCCCAAAAGGGCTATTAGCCACTGAGGAAGTGTTGAAGTTTCCAACTGCACAAACCAAAAACGTTCATCAAGAACAACCAAAACTCCATCAGCTAGTACTATAGTTATCTGCCTTTTAAAAATAGAAGGACCCAATTTGTATATTCACTTACAAAGAGAAATTAAGAAAAGAAAAAAAAAAGTAGAGGGACATCACCATCTTGAATTTGAATTTTGGATGCAGATATAAAAGAGAGAAGTCCGTGGGGGTTGAAGGGTTAGAAGAAGAGAGATTGTGGTCGTGAAGAGTTGATGATGACTGAAGGATTCCAGGATGAAATTGAAGAGCGAATATATGTAGCTCCGTTTTTTTTTTGGGGGTTGGTTTATGTAAGTTGAGTTGAAGGGGAGAAAGATATGATATAATGATCAGGGATTCCAGGAAGAGAGAGACAGACAGAAAGAAATAAAAATAGGAATAGCAGTACTAGTAGTCATAATAGCCATGTAGGAGGATTGTGGTGGTGGTGGTGGTAGTAGTATGGTGTAAGAAAAGAGAGACGGCGCCTGCAGAAAAACTGAGAGACTGCTTGGGAGTGGGAGGGGGTTAGAGGTTACTGTTACCAATGAAACAGCAACAGCAGCGGAGAGTGGGAGAGCTTATTTGGGATAGGGGATTGGGAGATGTGTTTGGAGAGTGGCCATTTAAAGCTTTTTTTCCACAGTGGATGACGATATTGGCTATTGGCATTGGTGGCGTGGTGCTGTTTTCTGCAGTGTTCCTGGTGCATTGTTTTGTGTTAGTACTTAGTACTAGTGCTTATCCCATCAGCATTACTTGGTTGAGTACCCTGCCTGCAGACTGGTTTTAGAAATTTTCAACTGTAATTTAAAATTTTGGATTTTGAAATGAACTTTTCCCTAGATAGATGTATAACTGTTTGTCAAACAAGTTTTTAGCCGAATTTATTTTTTACAAAATCTTTAAACGGTACATTTTAAAAATTTTTTTATATAACTTTTATAGCAAATTATAGTAAACTTTGAGATAAACGTTCAAAAAATTCATTTATTAAGCAGGGCTCACAGAGTCTTTGCCACGACTATATCCGGTACATCAAAAAGTAAACCAAATTGTTCTGTCCGTTTAGTATAATTCTAGTACGCTGAAGTTATTGTTGTTGGCTTAAAGCTATACACACTATTGAAACAGAAGGAGATTGAAGTTCGATTTTCAAATGGTCTTTTGTTAATTGCAGTCTCTAGCTATCTCTTGATGATCTTGAAACCCAATAAACCTGTTTTCAATTCAATTCAATTTTGTGTTGTGCCTCGTTCGGTTAAAATTGCCTTGGTGACAAATTTAAATTATTTGCTTAAAGCGCATGTCCCGAGAACACTACAACTTAACAGCCATTTGCTTGAAAAAGAATGGTTGGCTGGCTGGCGAAGCCCCAATTCAGTCTCCTCTCTTCTTCTGTGGCAGAGCTAAATGACAAGACCAAAGATGGTGACTTTCTCACTTATCGGTGAAAATAGAAACGGTTAAAAGTTGTGGGCTGGAACTTGGAAATTGGAAATTGGAACTTGGAAGTGGAGGCAAAAAGGATGTCAATACAGTCGTATATATGTTTGTTTATTTATTATTACTATTAATAAGTGCAGCAAGAAAATGTTAGACAGATCCATCTTCATGGTCAAAATTTCGTCTATCTGACCGACTTATCAGAAATCAAATGACAAAAAGAGTATGTGATGCCTTTTTTTTTTTTTTTTTTTGGGAAGGATTTCACAATTAAGGAAGCAAAATATTTCTGCGTGCATGATGATGAGTTTCCAGAAGACCTTAATACAAAGTCAAATTTCCTCCTTATGTTCTTCTTCCTTTAGGGTGTTGGTGATGAATTAATTGGATTATACAAAATAGGGAGGTTCGATTTATGCATTATTGGTTTGTTTGGATAGAGGATTATTTGTCAAAATTTATTTACTTATATCATCATTACAATTTCTAACACATTTTTTTTATCTTCTCAATTATCTTTTTATCTCACATACATCACATTATAAAAAGTGTTACAATAAAAATATCTCAAATAATTTACAATCCAAAATGAGCCTATAATATTATTATTATCGGTTTGCGGTGATTGGTGAGCACCCAATTTACAAAACCATTTTCCTTGATAGTTTCGAGGTTATTTCGTAGGTATCTCTTAATCTTCCTATCACAGGCGAAAGAACGAGAAACTAGGAGCAGCGTCAACTATTACGGCTTGGTGCAATTATTACAGCGTTTTTCATATATTAGCACTGGATGCTTATTTTCAGCCATAGATTCTCTGCTAAAAATACACTCTACTACTTACATATTGGGATTGTCAAATAGTAACGATTTTTATTATTGTTAAGCTTTCTCGAGCAATTTGAGCTGCTCTTAGGAGGCACTCATCGTGGAATGTGGTAGGTTTCATCTGCGAGAACTGTGAGGCTTTTGACGCAGAAAGTCCAGTCATGCTCAAAATACTTATCAGTTCTATATTAAAATCCCATCTAGTTAAATAAATTATAGTAATTAGAGAGTAATTATAGCCAATTTTGTTGGCATTGAACAATTGATTCCAATAAAACAATAATTGGGTGAGGGGTAGAGATGACAACGGGCAAATGCCCGTCTCACACAGAAGGAGGAATGAGGCGAGGTGGCGGGGCTTCAAATTCTCTGTTTTCAAAGTAGTTTCTGTCCCCTCTGTCCCTTATTTATACAGCTGCCACGTATTTCTAATCTTTTGTTAATCCAAACTCAAATAAACCATGGGTTGTTTGCATGAAAAGCAAGCTTTTAATTAGATATTATGCTGATATAATTTTTTTGAGTCTTGATGATATAATTATTCATTTATATTTTTTATTTTTAAGCATGTGCATGAAGGTCCTACTGGTAGTAGAGATGGTTTAAACTAGAGGTGTCAAATAAAATCATTTAACTAATTTTATCCATACCCGCCCATTAATAATTGAATATGGGTATATTAAATTTTTATATATGGATATAAATGGGTTACCCAATTATACCCATATATTAAATGGGTATAATTGGGTAACCCATCTAACCCATTTAACTTACATTCCCAAACCTTTTGTATTTCTCGGGGTGAAAAAGAGCTGGCACCACCTCACCCAACCCCAACTTCCAAACTTTTTCTTTGACCGACAATTAACCCCGTCAAATCACCCATTTCCTTCCCTTCATTTCGTCTTTTCTACTTAACCAAATGCTTCTTAACTTTGACACAAAAAAAAAAAAAAAAAAAGCTTCTTAACCATGGGAAAAAAAAAAGGCTGTCAAAAATTATTTAATTTTTTTCTTTTTTTTTATAAAGAAAAGGTATTGAATTTAAAACTTCCTACTCATAATCTCTTCCTATGTTCCAATCAAATCCTCCCTGCCCTGTTCAAAATTATTTGCATTTGGAGTTGGATTGCATGTTTGTTGCTAGTCTAGCATAGATCATTGCGGACTGTTTTTCCTTTGAATTTCGGGGATCAGGTTAGAAACTTGCACCACTTACATTATATGTCCACTTCAACTTTCATCGAAAACAAGTAAGTAATATTATTGAAAGTGTGTCCAAAAAATAAAAATCACAAATACTAGGGGTTCAAAGTTTTGGATTAAATTTTTTTGTTAACTTTCATATTATTTAGTCCAAAATTTTAGATTCTCATTGTTCAATTATTAAATAATATGTAATTTTGCGACATGGCATGCGGATGGAAAAAAAATTGATAATTAGACTTATTTGGCATAATAAGTAAATATTTAAAATTAATGATGGGTGTAAAATGGTATAAATTGATAATTTAGTTTAAAAATGAATTTATATGAGCTTGTAAAAATTTAGAATAAATGGGTTATAAATGGATAATTGGGTTACCCAACTCATTTTTTGACTTACCCATTTATACCCATCTAATTAAATGGATATAAATGGGTTGACTCACTTATACCCATTACCCATTTTACCCAACCCAAACCCGCCCAAATCACCCATCTTGCCACCTCTAGTTTAAACATATGGGAACCAAATAGCCAACGTATGTTATGCTCAACGCAATTGTCACAGGTAATATTTTCTTGTTTATAATTAAATTTTAGTTATTCCAAAATTCACTTGTTTGCAAGAAATAGTTATTTAATCCAAAATTTATTTGAGTTTGGGTTAGCAAAAGATTAAAGACACGTGGCAACTGTATAAATAAAGGACAGAGGAGACAGAGACTACTTTGGAGACAGAGGATTTGAAGCTAGGTGACAGCGGAGCAAGTGGAAGTTTTCTTCCCCTGCATTAAATGGGATAGGGGACGGAGCATACATCCACCCATATTTTAATATAACATTATATATATATATGCAAGTTTTTATATGATAATATAAAATAAATGCTATGTTATTGTTGTTATATAAATATATTGTATGAAATAAGGAAGATGTTATATTACTATGATAAAATGATAAATTTTTTTACTAAAACTTTAATAAAATGATTAATAAAATTATTATTAGATTTATATAAATTAAACCATGCAAATGTAGATTGGCATTTTGGGAGTGGAAACCAACCCCAATTTTCATAATTACACTCCCCTCCTCTTCTTTTTTTTAATTTTGTGCAATATCTCCTTCTATTTAAGGGGTAAGAGAAAAAAAAAAGTTTTGGCCCAGTTCATCTCAGAATTTAGACCATTCCAATTGTAGTTTTTCACAAGAAACTGTTATTATTATTTTTTTAATTTTTTAATTTTATTTTTTGGCAACATAGAGGTATCTGGATTTTCGGACTGGTAATACCTAATGACCTAATTAATCCTTTACAGGTCGGGAGAGGCTGCCCAACTTTTTCACTGACCGCTTTACCCGAGATTCGAACCTTCGTCGAGGTACTCCCCCAACCGGGGTACTATCACCAGCTCTAGCCCCGGGGGCTAAGAAACTGTTATTATTAGGTTTTAATCTTTTCGTTCCACCACTGTAGTCTCCACTTGCATTTAAATCCCCCAAATGACAATCATCGAGGTCTTATGCTAAAGATAGACCAGTGATTATCCGATTAGCGGAACTTCGGAAAGGCCTATGTTTTTGACCAAATGCAGGTACCTTGTTCCTCGCCAAGATGCCAAGTGATGTTTGTTTCTTTCGGTACAATTGTTTCAATATCGGGTGCAGCGAATCATTCGACAAATAGACAAGACACAATATGTGAAAGAAGACAAAATTCGGCAAGGGAAGAATTATTAATTGTGATTGTGTAGTTTCCTTTCTGAGGTGAAATAGTCACAAATCCAATTACTTTCTGTGGTGAATTTATTCAAACACAGACTATGATCCATCTCTTTTTTTTTTTCGAAAAAAGATAAATAATTTTATTGAATCGAATTACTTTCTCAGTTATGATTCATCTCATTTATTGAATCGAATTACTTTCTGTGATGAATTTATCCAATTTCATCTCATTCGAAAGGCTAGCAAGATGGTGCAGGTTTTTTTTTTTTTTTTGGAATTTATCCCACCATGTAAGTTTTTCTTAATTGGAAAGGTGAGGCTAAGTAACTCAGACCAATAAATACACAAGTCAGTCACTTGGGCATTTGCAATGCAATACTAGTGTGAGAAATTTTTCATGGGTAGTCAAACATGTCACATTTGTTAGACACACAGGACGGTCATTATTATTTTTCATTTTTTAAATTTTACTTCATAAATTTTTTGCAAGACAAAAAAAAATTATATGGTCTACGGTACTTATTTGGTATGAAAAAATTATGGAAACTCGCAAAAATGAAATCATACTCAATGACTTTATATATCTTGTGCGTATGTCTCGAACTATGTAGGCATTTTAATTAGGAGTAAAAAAAACATGTATGAAATCAAACCCATGTAGAAATTTTTTTCGGCTTCATAATCGAAAGAAATACAAGTAAATAAACAAGGTGTAAAGATGAGAAGCTAAGTAGAAATACAGTTTTCAAAATTTTTTTTTCAAATTTTGAAACTATCATTTTATCTCACCTTATATTACGTCACAATTTTTTAATATTATTTTATTTGTATCATACACATATTTTTAAATATTTTTATATCTGCAACTATTTTTTTTATTTTGTATACATTACTGTAGCATTTTATGTACATAATAATCTAGCCAACCACATTTAATCTGTTTCCGTAATAATTTAGCAAAAATTTTCGTGAGAAGAGATAATAGACTAGTGATTGCTAGTAGAACCAAAATTCGGCCGATAGAGACAAAATGTAAGTACTTGGCACTTGCTAGGCTGAATCTGAATAGAATCGTACGGAGCATTAGCATTGGGCAGACTCTGGATCCATCTGATCTGACCATTATTTCAGGCAGCAGCAATCTATCGTCTTGAATAAGTCCACCGTGAAAAGTAGGAGTGGCAATTTGACACACCTAGGGCTGTAATAGATAGGAGTGCTCGAGTTCGAACTCGAGCTCGAGCGAGTAGTATTATTGAAGCTCGAGCTCGAGCTCGAAACTTGCTCGCAATACTCGATCTCGACTCGTATGGGCTCGAGTCCATTCGAGTCTTATCGAGCTCACTCGAACTCGTTCGAGATCGAGTTATTAAATTTCATTTTTTTTATAATTTTTGAGCGAAAAGACATTATTACCCTTTTAAAATTTTTATATGACTTGAAATATTTCGTAAATTCGACAATTCTTTTGGGTATGAGGGTAATTTTATAATAATAATATATTAAATAATTAAAATTAAAATATTAAATAATTAAAATTAAAATACTCGATAAGGCTCGTCGAGCCTTCGAGCATCACTTCTGGATGCTCGAACTCGACTCGATAACCTTATCGAGCTGCTCGATTTGACCGAGTTCGAGTCAATCTCTTGACCAAGCTGCTCAGTTCGATTACATCCCTAGACACACCTATCACGAAATTGGTAGATATAAGTTTACGCTTTACAAACTTGAATCCAAATCAGGTCAGATCTAAATAGACTCACCAAGCAAACAGGTGAATCACGAGTTGACACGTTTGATCCATTTGAATGTATAATTCATAATTTAATAAATAAATTGGAGGCATAAGATAAATGAAAAAACTAACCAAGGCTATCAATCAGCATTACGAGAGTGCAATCATGATATTTTATTTGTGAAAATGTCATAGTTTTGCTTTTGTTCATGATTTTTTAATTAAGAAAGGGTAAAATCAAAAAATTGCTACAAGCAACACATATGAAAGTTAGGATTGGGCTGCAATTTTTTTATATTCTTAAGAAAACTCCGTTGTCGAAAAGTCCATCATACTAGGTGAGAAGCTCAAAAAAGTGAAAAAATAAAAAAAGTTAAGCAAACAGGTCGAATAACCTGCAAAATTGACGGGTCATGTTCGAATCAAGAAGATTAACCCATTTAAATTTTTAGATCGTGTTGAGGTTAACATGTTATTCAAGGTGCTTGAATCAAGGATTGACGGCTTGGGTCGAGATTCTTGCTTAAATTCGACCTGATTCCCACCCTATTGTAAAGCTGGCTAATGCAAGTCCTTAAATTTATACGTCTTGCTTAAAGTCAAGTTAGCATTACCAAGTTTAGTAATGTGATGGTCAGGAGAGTCTTTGACAGACGAAGGGTGAAGGGTTAACATCTTACCAACACATATGAGTTCTGTTTATTATGTGGATTAATATTATATTACAAACATGTTTTTAATTATTTTTTATTTTATATATGTTATATCACAAAAAATGTTACAATAATTATTTCAAAATACTACTGTGATTGTGCGTCTAAGTAAATAGTTGGTAACGTTGTTTGTGGTTTATGCCCTCATACATTTGTTTAGTCCTTAACAGTTGGTTATCTTTGAATTTATTAGCAAATCTCTCATGGGTAGCCCTTCACCTGTCTAATACTAATAGTCTAATGCTATCCAAAAAAAAAAAAATTTTTTTTTTGGTCAATCTGAGTCTGTGACTTCAATTATTCTAGGAAACTAATGCTCCTGTTTTAGGAAGAAAGAAAGCCCGTCCCTGGAAGGAATAGCAGCTCCCACAGAAGTCCAATGTTGGGCCACAAGATTGGTTCTCAATTCAGGTTTCTTTTGGGCTTGTCAGTTCTAGGCCTCCACTAGGACTGATTTGTCAGGTCTGCCTTCCGGAAAGTGTAAAACAAGTTTAGTAAGCCCAAGCTTCGTTAAGGAAAGACTAGAATTTGTAGTCCCATAATTCTTCCAAACAACAAAATAACTTGTGTACTTGTTCACGTAAAAGATAATAACATAAAAATATACTCTAGCAATTTGATGTAATGAGATAAAAAAATGATTGAAAAATATGTTCATGAAAATACAAAAAAAGTTTTGAAAAAAAATGACAATCCAAACAAAGCAAAATTTTTAATGGTTATTGTCACCATTTTTTTTTGGTACATAAGCTTGGTGGCCTATAGAACATGTCATTATGTCCATATGATACTTTCTTTTTTTTTCATTTTTTTACAACTCCTGAAAGTATGAATTAACCAACCTATTATGTGTATGTGTGTGTGTTCTTTTTGTTAAATAATTTTTTTAACAGGAAAAGAATGAAATTTAAAGAGCGGAGAGAGGTAAAGAGGACTTAAACTCAAACCTTTAAATCTTGAAATCTCAACCATATATATCTTTCTATATATAAAGTTTGAGCATGGTTTGGTATTAAAAAAAAAAGCGTCATTATTTGTTTTGTCAAATATGCCCTTCTAATATTCACTATTATTTATCTACATCTTATCTATTAAACTTTTCACACCTACATAGCAATCACTACAATAAACACACACAAAAACATACACATACCTCCATTTTTTTAGGCTAACAAAACTTCCAATGGAATTAATAATTGTCGACAATTTCCTATTCTAAAAAAAAGAAAGAAAATTACAATTCTTCCATCCATATTTTTGAAACAAAACCTCCAATAACTACTAAAAAATTTAATATATTTTTTTAAAAAAATTTCTTTTTGATTTGCACATACATACATAAGGTGTGCCCTTCCCACTAGTAAATGTATATTAGGAAGATTGGATCGCTTATGCCTTCAGCTAATTAGTCTTTAGGCTAAATTTTAGGGTTGTTATCACTTTACACCCTTAATGTTCGGTGCCAATTCCCTCTTAACGTTATCTTTTAGTCACTTTACCCCCAAAACTAACGGTCAAAATTAACGGAGTTTGTTAATTAAAGTAAAAAGACAAGTTTAGCCCTCAAAGTTATTATCATTTTACCCTCATAAACTATAGTTTTAATATCAATTTACCCCATAGTGTTATTTTTTAAACAATTTACCCCACCATTAAACCAACTTAGCAAGTTAAAAAATTTTAAAAGAAAGTACCCTCTTATTTGTATAATAAAAATAATAAAAAATTTAGAGTGGCTCTTCTCCTCTTTAATATCAAGAAAAAAAAGTCAAATTATTAATTTCTTTCTTTTTGACAATCTTATTAATATTAAAAAAAATAGAAAGATCGGAAAGGGGAGGGAGAGGGGGAGAGAGAGATAGAGAGAGAGAGAGAGAGCTTAATTCTTTTTTTAGAAAATACAAATAAGAAAGAATTAAATACTTTTATTATTTTACAATTATTTCACTTTACTTTTTACCACCAGATTTCAATCCTAATTCCAACAATCTTAAATTAATACGATAATGTTAGACTTTTTTTTTCTTTGCAAAATCTAATTTTCTGTCTCTTTCTTCCCTATTTATTTTTCTTTTCATAGTATTAATAAGTGTGAAAAAAGAAATTTGAGAAAATCCTTTTATTTTTATATTTTTGGATCTCTTAAAGTGAAAAAAAAGAAGAATAATCATTCTAAAATTTTTATTTTTAATTATATATATAAGGGTAAATATATTTAAAATTTTTTGACCATAGTAGTTAGATTAACGATGAAGTGAAATGCTAAGAAAATAATGTTAGGAATTAAATCGATTATATCACTATAATTTAAAAGAATAAAGTGTGAAGTTTTGTGCAGTAACAGTGTAGTAATGATATGGAATAAAAGGGTATTTTTGTCCAAAATTTCTTAACATGTTGAGTTGAATTACTTATGGGGGTGAAGTGATTAAAAGATAACGTCAGGGGATAAACTGATAGTAATGATATAGTTTAAGGGGATAAAGTAATAATAACCCTAAATTTTAGCCCCCGGAGACAAGTCTGATCCACTATCATGGCCGTCGTTCCGCGGGCCAAGCTAAAATAAAAGCCATTGCAGGCCGTACCGATTTGTCAAGCATGTGGCCGCACGTCAGTACAAAGCTGAGAAACCTTTTGCTATTCGCCTACCACGGTCGGACAACGAAGCCGAGAAATGAGAAATCCTTTTCCTCGATCTGGCAATCTTCTTTACAAGATCACACAGGCTGCTAATTTTTGCTGGATATTTTTGTGAAAAAGCATGCTTTTTTCCTTTATGAGTTACCACTCCATTCTACTTGCATTTGGCCATTTGCCAATCGTTATTATGGTTTTCGTCAGGACAATTTCAGAGGTACGTACGGCAATATATTTTGATCTGTTAAACAACCTTTAGTGGTTTATTATTATCTGAATAAGAGGTTTGAGGTTTGTTTGATGACCATTATAGTTCCAAAATCGTAAGGGAAAATTTCATGAAAAGATGAATGGATTTGCTTAAATATGTAACAAAGTGAAAAAGAAAACCTTGAAAGTTTAGATCGATCATCTTAACATACAATTTTAAAACTTGTTCTCTTTTCTAATTATAATTCTGCACTAGCAGTATAAACGCTTGAAGCAAGATCTAGAGATACACGCTCTTGAAAGCAAATATCAGACCAATCTTGATTTACCAAAATGACTAGGTGATTTATCCCTGCCTCTAGAAAATGAACACGATGAATAAAGTATTGCAGAAAACAAACGAATTTTTGACGTTGTTATAAATCTAAGTGGTGCACGAGGCAATAATGCCAGCTGACCATTATAACTATACGATCCCAATGTGTTTTCTGATAATTATTGAAGAGATTGAAATCCATGTGGTATAATGCAATAATGATGCTAACACATTGGCTCAACCTAAGAATGATTATTTTATGCGGGATTACCGGAGATTTATCCAGAATTTTTCTAGAATTGCTGGACCCATGACTGAGTTGACCAAGAAAAGTGGAAAGTTTATATGGAGTTCTAAGTGTGAAGAGAGATTCCAAGAGTTAAAAAGACGTTTGACAAGAGCGCCTGTATTAGCTCTACCGAATGGAAAAAATAGCTTTGTGGTCTACACAGATGCTTCTAAGGAAGGCTTGGGATGTGTTTTAATGCAAAATGACAAAGTGATAGCATATGCCTCTAGGAAATTGAAACCGCATGAAGGAAATTACCCGACTCATGACTTGGAGTTAGCGGCTGTGGTATTTGCATTGAATAAATGGAGACATTACCTATATGGAGTGACTATTGAAGTTTTTACCGACCACAAAAGTCTTAAGTATTTGTTTTCCCAAAAGGAACTGAATTTAAGACAACGTAGGTGGATGGAATTTTTGGAAGATTATGATTGCATGATAAAGTACCATCCAAGGAAGGCCAATGTAGTGGCTGATACTTTAAGTCGTCAAGTGCAAATGGCTGGATTGATGATTAAGGAATTTCACTTGTTAGAAGAAGTTAGTTATTGGAATCCTACACTTGAACCGAGGGAAGTAATTTTTGAAAATATTGCAGTAAATTCTACTTTGTTGGAACGTATTAAAGAGACTCAGAAAGGGACTTAAAAGTGCAACAAGTGGGTGAAGAAAGTCAAAAGGGAAAAGTCCATTTACTTGGGGACGAATGGTAATATTTGAGCTTCGAAATCGGATAGTAGTGCCAAAGGATGAAGGGCTTAAGAAGGAAATCTTGGAAAAGGCACACTGATCGAAGTTTACGGTACACCCTGGAGGGAATAAAATGTACCAAGACTTGAAGAGTCTGTATTGGTGGGGGAGCATGAAGAAGGAAATTGCCTAATTTGTCCAGACCTGTTTAATTTATCAACAGGTTAAGGCTGAACATCAGAAACCGTCCGAACTTTTGCAACCTTTAGAGATACCTGAGTGGAAATGGGAGAACATCACTATGGATTTTGTATCAGGATTACCAAGAACACAAAAAAACCATGATGCTATTTAGGTAATAGTGGATAGATTGACCAAATCGGCTCATTTTCTGCCGATTAATATGAAGTACCCATTGGAGAAGTTGGCTAAGTTGTACTTGGATGAGATTATCAGGTTACGTGGAATACCTGTAAGTATTGTGTCCGATAGAGATCCAAGATTTGTTTCGAGATTTTGGCAAAAGATGCTGGAAGTGTTGGGGACTAAATTGAATTTTAGTACCACTTACCATCCCCAAACCGATGGACAGTCCAAGAGGACAATTCAAACCCTTGAGGACTTGTGTGTTGGATTTTGGAGAGAGTTGGCGTAAGTATTTAACTTTGGTGGAATTTGCCTATAACAATAGCTTTCACTCTTCTATTCAAATGGCTCCGTATGAAGCACTTTATGGTCGAAAGTGTAGATTCTTGATTTGTTAGGATGAAATAGGTGAACGAAAAATCTTAGATCCGACTACAGTGCCTTGGATTGAGGAAGCAAATGAAAAAGTGAAATTGGTACGCCAGAAGATTCAAACTGCACAAAGTCGTCAAAAGAGTTATGCAGATAATCGGAGGAAGGACTTAGAGTTTGTGGTTGGAGATCTAGTATTTCTTAAGATTACACCTCTGAAAGTAAGTTTAATGTCTGGAAAAGGAAAGAAATTACAACTGAGGTTTGTAGGACCTTATAAAGTTATCCAACGTGTAGGAAATGTAGCCTATAAGTTGGAATTGCCACCGAATTTATGTGAGGACCCGAAAATTTTACTTATTTTATTTATTTTATTGGCTCAAATAAGTATTTACTCACCCGATTTCTCCGATTATTATTTTCTAATCTTTTTAGGCCTAATTAAATGTATC